>NC_135497.1:216025084-216189923 GCF_052857255.1 Amblyomma americanum
TGCAATTGCAAGCGTTTGTTCCGCGGCCATTGTACTACGTTGCCCGTTCCGCGTGCTTTGCGACAAGCTTTCCTTGCTATGGGATGTAATGCCTGCGCTCATTATGAAGGTGAAATATGCCGGTCTTATGCGCGCAATTGCGACATATTCAATCTCCCGTGTTTAGTGTGAAGTGCTTCCTTCTGTACTACGGCTTTGTGCCCGGAGGCCCAGGACAGGAGTGGAGTGTCATCAGGATTCCTTCCGTCTCCTGCGCAATCCGACCTCTGTCCTTACTGCTCATGAGGCTTTTTTTGTATTTTTTTCATGCATTACTTGGTCGTGTTTGCCATACTTGCTTTCGTGCTATTTCTGTCTTCTCATGTCACCTTTGTTATACGCCTTGCTCTCCCCTTAAATACCCCCTTAATTGTTTGCCACTCGCGTTATGTCGTTCACTCAGCGTTCAGTCACGAAGGACAATGCCACTTACTAGGTTCACCCTAGTGTATGTGTACTTAATTAGTATGCACTTCTCACTGCCTCTTACTTGAATCGTATTATGTACTCCCATTCAGCTCTGCTGTACGTTACCAGCCTTTGGTACTGTTGTGCATCGTTCTTGCATTTGTTCCGCCTTCTTAGGAATGTTTGGCGCTTTTTTTTTCTCGCATTCTTTGTGGTCATTCGCGTTTCCGATTGCGTTTTGTCCGGCTTCTTTTTTTTCTATTTACAGTGTTACTCATCATTTTTGCTTGTTTTTGTAACGCTGCACTTTTTACTGTCTGCTTAATTTCCCCTTTACAATTGCGCCTCTTGAAAACCAGACATCGGCAGTACGTAGTTGGATGTCCACCCTTACATACGGTGCTAACATTCGTACCGGGTTACTGACGTGACTCGTCCACAAACGCGCAACGTTCTGTTGTGCTAAAATTAATCGCGTTTACCGAATAACAATTTACTGCAATGGATTTTTGTTGTATTGTATAGTATTGTATTGCATTGTACTGTGTTGCATTGTGTTGTGTTGCGTTGTGTTGTATTGTATTACAATGTATTCAGCCGACGTTGAGGAGCAGCTTAAACAAAGAAGTAAAGATTGCAAGAACGAGAGGACAAGCGCTTGTCCTGTCGTTGCTTCTGTCGTTCCATCTTCATTTGTGCTCTGCGGACATTCGGTGCCCTCACAAACTTGCCCAGTTTTGTCACTCTGCTCGCAGATACTGTCATTTGTGCTGCGCGAGTGCCGATTCTAATCTGCAAAGTGCGGGAGCCGTGTGGAACAGGCCGGAGCGGCCGGATGCCGCGGCCCACCGTTCCCACGAGACGCCGTCCGAGGCATCGCCTTTCTTCCGCTCCGGCGCCAGCATGGGCCTCTACGGCGTAGCACGTGCAACAGCCGTGGCTTTCGCTCTCACCACTGGGCCTGGAGAATTCCTCGCGGAGCTCCGCTTGCGTCGAGCCTGAGCAATGGCGAGGCCAGGCCTTGGGGTTGTTGACGGCGATACGTTCCAACGAGGTTGCTGCTGCAACCGAATTGGGCTTTGTCACTACGGAGAGAAGGCGATCGGCGCAGTCGACCATGTCCCATGCACCAGCCCCCTCAACCGGATAACCCTCGCATCGCACAACAGGCGAACGCGGAGGCTTCAAGTTACGACACACACGCGCGCGCGCAGCACCGTTTACCCAGAAAGTACTCTGTGCAGCTGTCACTAAAAAAAAAAAAATGTTGTTCCCGTTGAAGTCGTTTCGCTTACGCTATCGAAACGCATCGGGGCATTTTCTGTTCTCTTCTCAATCACCGCGAGCCCGTCATGTTTCCCTACGCAGTCCGGATGCCACGCAGCCCGTATACGTGCAGCACTTTGTACGGGCATCGCCATACAAAATATTTCAAGAAGAGCCCGTGTGGCGACGGTCCTTTTCTGTATGCAGCTGATACAACTCGAGGGAGCGGATGATTTCTTGCAACGAAAATTACCTGTTTGTGCCCAGCATTCCGGACGACTGCGGGACACGCAACGTTTTCCTTTTAGTCCCCAGCCGAGAGAGCCGCCCTGACCGCAGTTCGTTAGCCCGCAGGGTGCAGACTCTCCGTCGGCATGAGTGCCTTTCTCTAGCGAGTGCCGACCGGAAGCAGCGCAGTGAACGCGCGCAGCTAGACGCGCTGCAGCTGTACTTCAGCCACAGGAAGGCTCATGTGCGGCGGGCGTCCAAGGACTGCGCTTCATGCGCTGCAGCTGCGCACACCCGTGCTCGCTGCTAGCCTCCGCTGCTCGCCGGCGGCCTCCTCTGCGCGCGTGGTACAGGCGTCCCTGTTCCTGGCCTCTTTCCTTTTAAGTTCCGGCAGAAAGCAGTTTGAGTGGGACGCATGCGGGACACCTAGAACAACGATCGAGCTTAGAGCAAACTGCCAAGAGGGGTGAACTCGCCGAGTTTTTCCACTCAGACGAGAACTGGGTGCATGCGCGTACGAAAGGAGACACACATCGACGTATCGTCTTTGTCTCGCCATGCGCCGTACTGTCCACAGTCCGTCTCGTGCTGCACTTCCATTGCTGCGAGTCTGTGGAGGAGGATTTCACCCTCAGCCACTCGCGCACTGTCGGAAGCAAAAGTGGCGTGCACCACTCGGTTAGACTTCCTTGCTGCGTCGTTTTCCGGCAGCGCCTGCTGTCGAGAAAAGCGAGGAGGTGTCTGCTCGTTTCTACACTTGGCGCTCCTACTCGGCGAGAAGACCGAATGGCGTTAATTGCTGTACGTCCCAGAGGCGAACTATGGTGAAAAATGGTGCTACAGCAGTTTTTAATGCGAAAGCATCGCTAGTCCCATTGCGAGGAAAGCCGGCGGCATGTGTGTGTATGTGTGTATGTACTCGCAGATGGTACAGAGAATGGTGATGGTGACGCAGATGGTGACGTCATCAAGCGGCCCTATGACGCGCACAGTAAGCCGCGCACCGCCACTTCAGAGAACACTATGCTTGTCGTTCGTCTATATATGCTCCCCACTGGCCGACCTCTACGTGGCGCCATTCATGTGATTGCTGCATTCGTACCAAAATTCTGACGCAACCGTTTGTTGTACAGCGTTCCGGGTGGCGTGATACGATTTCTCCTTGCATGTAGCTTGCAAGTGCTACTCAAGTTGGAGGCTAGCTTGCGACAGGGATTCGAAAAGACGACATATGCACCTTCATTTTTATGCCTTCCCGGAATTTTATGCCTCACCACCCGGAACGCTGCACGACGAACGGTTGCATACGGTTGCATACACTACTCTCATAGAGAAGTCTTTGTTGTTGTTGTTGTTGACCTCACACAATGGCACATACCCACAAGGGGGATTGACCATAACCAGGCGGTACGAATAAAGTTTATTCTTCTTCTTCCGTTACTCTCCTTCAGCAAATAAAAGTAACAAAAAAACTGCAATAGCAACTTTCTGCTATATGGTTTCCACAGTTTCAGTGGCTATTGGCTTCTTTCGTATGATGTGGCCGTGCGCCCCTCCGCACGCTTGTTTTCCTTTGATACGCAAGAACAGCCCTCGTTTATGTAACACGTGAAAAGATACGGTGTTCTCACGTGAACGCGCTTTTGCTACTCCCATCACGACGCAAAAAAAAAATGGAGTACTATACCGTAAAAGCGTATAGTCCAGGGCCGCGGTAATTCGACGGTGCGGCAGGTGTTCAAGTAGGTTCTCAGAACAAAGACCACAAAAAAAAAGGCACGGAGTTTCGTTTTTTCAGCCAAAGTATGCTGGGTTGCTGTTGATCTTAAGGCGGTGATGTCAGTGCGGGAGGGAAGTGACTAATATCACGGAAAATTCATAGTCGGTGAGGGGGTTAGTATATGCTGTGCACTTGCGCGTTCGGCGAAAACACCCAGCGCGTCTCTAATTTCAACCTGCAAGGCCAGCCCATGACGAAAGGCAATCTCCTCACGCGTTCGTAGCAGCCAATAATTCTTCGAGCACCCGTAAGCCTGCAGGCGGTTGCGGCACGATGCTGGTTCGTCTCCGGCGTTAAATAATGCGCGGGAACCTCCACAATACTAGGTTCAGCCCGATGAACGTGCCCGTTTGTTTTGGAGAAACGGCGAGTCGCCATCGAGCAGTTTATAGGTTATGAAGCGTCAGTTTAGAATGTGCAACACGCATTAAAAACGCGTCACGGCGCTGAATGCCCTGGCGGCACCGCCCCGCCGCGGTGGCTCAGTGGTTAGGGCGCTCGACTCCGGAGTTCCCGGGTTCGAACCCGACCGCGGCGGCTGCGTTTTTATGGAGGAAAAACGCTAAGGCGCCCGTGTGCTGTGCGATGTCAGTGCACGTTAAAGAACCCCAGGTGGTCGAAATTATTCCGGAGCCCTCCACTACGGCGCCCCTTTCTTCCTTTCTTCTTTCACTCCCGCCTTTATCCCTTCCCTTACAGCGCGGTTCAGGTGTCCAAAGATATATGAGACAGATACTGCGCCATTTCCTTTCCCCAAAAACCAATTATTATTATTATTATTACCGCTACGCCTCCGAGTGTTGGGCGATGAAGTACAGCGCGCTGCGCGTTCAGCATCGTGCAAAGAGTAAATTCAGGTTGCATTCATACGCACGATTCGAAACCGATAGCGTAAGGAGCGCCGCGTAACTCAACTGCGCAATCTAGTAGACCGTTTATTTACTAGTGGTCTTTGAATCTCTGGTTAAGTCTCGTTTTTTTTTCTTTTTGGTTTTTTTTAGAAAAATAACTGCTGCACATGCAGCCACACCAGACACGGCCCAACTTCGTACAGCCGCCCCATGCGTAGACGCTGTGGGGTGGTACAGTGCACAGATTCGTCATTACGCGTCGGCGCCACGACCGCGGTTCATTCGAACGTCCGCCATAGCACTCGTGTGACGACGAAGAGTCAAAGGGCCAGTATCACGTGGGGGCTCTTCTTGGAGAACGTTGTGGGTGCTATACCAGAACATGTGAGCCTGTTTCGCGTGCGCGTTCGCGCTTCCTTGCATGTGACACGACCGAGACGATCGGACGACGACGTATTAACGGGAACGCGCACGACCTACATGTTTTTCGTTAGAAGGCACAGTGCACGAGCGTGCAAGCGTATGCTGGTTCAACGAGATACCCAGAGCGTGATTTATGCAGCGACGTGCACTCCGGTCTTCCAGTTACCCGCTCGTTTTTCTCGCCGCATGCACGTAACGAGCGCAACGTCAAACTCGGCGCGGTTGACGCATTAGCCATCTTCTTTCGTCGCCTCCTTGCAAGCGCGTAAGTGCGGCGTCGTATGAAATTTCGCTGAGTGCGCGCGAACCAGCGATTCCAAAAAGCGCGCAGTAACTAAAACGAACTTTATTCGCGGCCAACGCGCGGGCGGCGCTGCGCCGACGTTGTGGGTCCCTTCAGCGGTGACGTCGGCGCGTGCGCCCGTAAGCGTATGTAACAAGGCTGCGCTCGTACCGGCTGCAGCGGCGACACCAGCCAGCGGCGGCGGTTCCCTTGAAGCGCGCGCGGCGCGAAGATGCGACGCCGGCGCCGCGATGCAGTGACGGCAGCAGCCGCACGGGGAGGAAGCGCGCCCGGCCGCGCGTAAAAGGAATCCGCGTGGACGCGTTCTATTTGCGCCACGCACGTCCTGGTGGTGTCGGCGGTGGCTGCGAACCCACATCGGGCTGCGCCTGCGCGTCCTGTTGAGTGCCCGTCGGCCCACTCCGGCGTGCGAATTCAGGCGCGCTGACATTCGAGAGAAAGCGGATGGCGGCGGAGAACGCGCAGGCAGGCGAAACCGTTGCCTCTGTTTCCCTCTCGCTGCTTCCCTCTTGTGCACTCACTCACTCGGCAGCGGTCAAAGTGCGGCTTCGACTTCCCTCGAGGTCCGTGTGCGATGCGACGTAGCGCGGTATTCGTGTTACGCGCACATTCCGCGCCTCTGTGAAGCGATACGTATGCTGCCGGAAACGGGACGCAATCCATGGTTCGAGGATTGTTTTTTTTTTCCCCGGCTTTAGGATGTTTCCTACCATTCTCCGAGCCGTTGAAGCTGCGACGGCCACGACACGATAGGGTTCGCGTCCACCGAACGCACTGTGGACAATGCGCCTCACCGCAGGTCGCTGCGACGCCCTTCCAGCGAGTCAGAAACGTGCGAGCCTACTTGAAAAAAAGAAAAATGATGGACCGTCAATTTTTCGATGTTTAGTTTCCAATTATTCGTTATCATCGAGCGCCCACGTTTCTCCCATTAGAATAGCAGTCTCCAGAAAGCGTGGGCAGGAATAGTGGTTGCACTTGTTGCTGTGCTAGTTGGCGTTCGCTCATGACGATTTTATGGCTTCAGGAAGCAGCCATACAACGACAGGAGGACGCGGCACAACAATCTGTACCGCCCTTCTGCCTTTGTTCGTTTTTTTTGTCTAGCGCTGAAAACGAAACGTGAATGCATGAGTAGCTGTCATAAAGAAGAGTTTCTGCACGCTTCACCGCACATGAGATGGAGAGCCACAGCTGGCCTGTCCTTCCTTCTTGAGAATCAAGTGCCTCGGATAACGTGCATGCCTTTAGTTCATTGGCTATGCAGACACAAGTTAGCAAAAAACATGACATTCCTCTCAACTTATCCAAGCGCTGCCGTCGCGTTTTATAAGCCCAGGAAACTTCGCGTTTCTGAGAGCCTAAAGCACGCCCATCTCCCCCACAGCAGACGCGTAGCAGGCCCGGGTATTCTCATCTGGCGCTCCTCAGAGGCCAAGTGAACGCGCCCAACCACCATCGCGTAGTGCCGCGTGGCACAGTCAGATACCACTCGTTCCGCCGGCGTCTCTGTGCAGTCAAGCACAGTCTCATGACCCGGTCTTATTTCCTCAAGTCATAAAACAATTGCCCATCAATGAGCTTCAGTCATAGTAGCAGCTGCTTATAAATGCACTCATAAAAAATAAACATCTCTCTCCCTCTAAATGCGGGAGGGCAGTTGCAGGCGCAGCACTTCTCGTAATTACAGCACGGCATTGGCTTCCACGACGACCTTTACGTTGCTATGGCAATCGAAGGTTGCCGGCGAGCCTCTCCCCACGTCTGTCTACTCGCCAACAGGTAACAACTCCGAAACCCCTGTAAAAATTCCTCCTGCGACTATGGCGACAATAAGTTTGCAGTCTGTCATCCCGCAGCGCTCTAACACATACTCGCAAATAATAACAGCCCCACAATGCCACTGAACGGGGCCATTGCGCGCGCAGCCGCCGCCTCTATTGTCTGCGCGTGTGAGCGAGGAGGTAAGCATAAGGGGGGCCCACGGCCCGCTCTGCAATAGCCTGACCCATGGACGGGAAGAAGAACGCGCTCATCCTACTGGAGAACCTGGCGTGAGCATATGCGTTTGAATTGAAGTCATAACGAAAAAATAAAAAATACAACCAACACTAAAGTTACCACACTACCTTTACATTTATTGGTCTTTGAGTTTCCTAGTGAGATTCGTCATATATGTCTGTCTCACTTGGCTGGAAGTAAGGTTCGTCAGACAGCGCGTAAATATCAACTTTATTTAGACGTGCAGAAAATGTGCATAGAACTAAGCAAAAAAAAAACCGTGTGCAGATCAGTGAAGAGAGTCACTCGAACAAAACTTAAGTTTGGACTGCAGCTGCGTCTGGCTGAGGCACACGACGGATCGGAGACAGCTAATTTTTTTTTATTTCGCAAGTAGTAAGCGTTCAACGGCACGCCTTGTGCTATTTCTAGGCAGATATAGAAACCCTGAACATAAGAAACAAACAAAAACAATAGGAGCTAGAACCCTCTTAACATTTTTTTTTTAACGACAAGCTTCGTTAAGGCTATATAAAACACGTTGCGGAGCAAGCTGATGGTGGATTTTTCCTATAAAAGTAATTCAGCGCTATCCTTGACATGACAGGACGGACGCCCGTACTTTCATGTTTGTCTCTGTACTCGTTTGAAATAGGAGTGGCGCTCAATTACTTTTCATGAGGCCTCCATCAAGCAGCTGCACGCATATGACATGGGCGAGTCAATTAGTGGGAGCACAGAAGCACGGCAGCCCGGCACAGTGCAGGAAATGCACTGGAAACACCTTGCAGGAAATACCTTTAGGAAGGGCCTGAAAACTTAGCTCCGGGAAGCTAGACCATGCGGCAGCGTTTTGTGAGTACAACTGAATATATCACCGCAGGTCAAACATCCTTGACTGCGTCCGTCAGGATAAAGCTATTCTTTGCTCTTTTTGGTTGCGCTGTATTACGCTCCTTGATATCATGTCAAATGCTATATTAGCTACGCGCGCGGTTAATAAAGTTTTGTGCACCGGAGGGTTAATTACAGCTGGAATGTTAAGGATCGAGAAGACAGCGCGTGCTGTATTCTTGACTGCTTGCGCCATTTGAAAGAAAAAACCCGCGTAAGAATCGACCGCGTGGCCAAGGTGGTATGTAATTATAAGTCGCCCAAGGACTGCTGACCGTGCACCAATATTCCTTGCAAGTGGCCGGCAAGACTCTCGGCGCCGCGCGCAACTTAGGCTAAGAGCTTCCGAGGAAGCGTTCGACGTGCCTTTCAGACCGTGCATATAGGTTCCGCTTAAATGGGGATTGCTTCTCTTATTCAGCTCCGAGATACCTACACCAGAGAAGGCGTTCTCGCACGTGGCGCGAGCTTTGTCCAACTCGGTTCATTTGTACGGGTGGGGGGCAAAACTGGAAGCCTTGCAGCGACATCGGGGCTGACAGGTGGAGCGTCGAGGTTTTTCTACCTCGCCGCTGCCACTTGTCTGTCTCTCCGACAGCTCGTTTCCTCATATAATTTTTCACATAGCTGGCGAACGAAGCTGCGACAGTGTGCATTACTCGCGAGCATGCAAATTTTAAAACATCGGTGTTTTCGGGCCGATCAGAAGGGACAGTGCGGACGCAAGGTCTATTCGCAATCGGTCGTTTACTGTGCGCTTGTTATAATCGAGATGGCCCATGAGACGGCAGCCGAAGTAATGATCAATAGCGAGGCAGTCTTATGCGCTAAATGTACTGCGATAACGATTCCCGGATATATACTATAAATGAGAACACCTCGGTAGGTCTCAACGTGTTCCGAAGAGGCCGGTTTCGTTTCGTTCGGGAAAAACATCTGTCCAGTCTTTAGCGGCCGATCAATTTCACTCAAACACCGATGGATGAACTAAAGATGGGTAGTTAAGACATTCAATTTCAAACTGAACTTTGCAAATCTCTTTTTCGTCCTCTACCTTTTGAACATCTCTACTTTTCTGACTGAGTATACGCCTGCGTCTTAGGATATTTGCCATCTTTTTATATAGATGCATGAAGATGACTGAAATGCAGGCAGGAGAGTTTAAAAAAATTAATTTCTTAGTTAATAAGGGATGGCTTCGTTGGCATAATGTTCAAGTAAATTTTCGAAAATTCAAAGCATCCGTAAAGTAAAATTTCTTCGCCATAATGGAACTTGAACTGACTCAATTATAAGGCGGCATAAATCACGAGACCCTAGCAGACGTGCCCCTGAGTGAACACTGCAGAGATGAGTGCGGGCGCACTGGCGAGCTCCGGAGGATTCTCTTTGAAGCAGCGATGGCTCCGGAACTTCTGCCTCCGTGTTAACTTCCACATCTCAGCTGACATTTACTCCGACACAGCAGTACATACAAAGTGGACTAACCAACATTATCCGAGTTTACAAACTTACTGCACGGTGCTGATCATATCGCACTTACTAGTCACATGATAATTTCACGTCATCTGACCTTCGCTACAGTCCCAGATTAATCGCATTGTAGCATAACTGTCGAGTCATACCGAATGGATGTCCGGGAGTCTGGAGGTCGTTAAGTAAACAGAGAAGAATAACATAAAAGTCCCCGAGGACCCCGAGTATTATTCGCGCTCAAAAACGCGTAGCCTTTCCTCCGATGGACCACTTTGATTCGGAGTATTTCAAGCTTTCACCCGCTTAGTCTCGCACAATTCATTTAAAATTAAATTGTGCATTCGCGATACTCGTGGAATAACATGCCGAGTAAACAGTTTGGAGTTTCTGGAAACTTGCGTATTACGATCTGTAAGGCTGGAAAAACGCTACGCACAGCCCTCCTTAGGCGCCCAGGATGAGCGAAAAAATCAGAGCAAACAAAGATCATGGCATATCTGCATGGAAGTTTCGCGACGGGCACGGTTCACCTAAGCCGCCCACACCAGCCATCCTCTGGCTGCCGGTCGCTGCGCTTCCTTCGTTCGTCCCGCGAAGAGCTGCAGATTTCAAGGGCAGGTGTGGCGCAAGTAGCGCTACTCGCCCGCGCGTGTCGCCCGCAGGGCGCTTTGGCCACCAGCGCCGCCCACTGCGGCTCTGACGCGTGCGGTGCGCGCGCGGTCGCACAATGGGTCGGCAAACGAGCCGGTCAAAAGCGACCATGTACGCGTGCTAAGGGTCTCCACACAGACGTACGAACATATCACGGCAGGAACGCGCACCCGCGGAGGACCCGCCAGCAGCAGCCGAATGGCGCTCGTAAAAGTCCTCCGCACGTGGGAAGAGGAGGGGCAGACCACCGGGGCGTCGGAGTGGGCCGCCGAAAAAGCAAAAACAACGGACGGGGCCCCGAATGGAAGCAGCAGCCACGTGCTGCTCTGAGGCCGGGTGGGCAACAAAAGCCCCTACATCCGCCCGCCGGGGCGCACGCGGCAGCACACCGTAGTATACTACCGAGCAGGCGCGCGAAGGTGGTCCGGGGAGATTGGGAAGCCGTGGGACTCGGGCCGGCCTTGGGGTGCCCGCACGTGCAGCTGGCTCGGGGCGAGAACCCCGACTCCACTTCATTGGAGTCGGAGTTGCCCCGGCTTGGGTGGCGGGATATTCGGCACACAAACCGAGAATAAAAACGCAGAGCCCCGAGAAGGGGGAGGGTTCGGGTCGCCGGTCCCTGACCGAGAGGGTGCGCAGCTGGGCGAGGAGGGCGCGCGTACAAGAACGCAGCGGAGAGCGGGAAGCCGGCCAGCCAGCCACGGAGAAGAAAAGCGGAGCAGCAGCAGGCAGACCCTTTCCGGAAGCCGGCTTCACCGCACGAGTCCGCGCGGGCAGGCCCGCTCGCTTCTCCCGGCAGAGCGACGCAGGCCGGCGTTGGTGGCGGACGGTCGCTCCTGTCGGCTCGTCCGACGGTGCTTCTTCCCCGTTGCCGAGAGAGGACGGAGGCACGCAGCAGCAGCAGTGCAGCACTTGCGGCGCACAAAGCGCCGGCGCGCGCGCGTGGCCCGCGCGTGCGTTCCCCAGCGTCGGAGCTCGACAACGCAGCTGTGCGCTCCGCCGCCGTACGCCCCGCAGAAAACAAGGTGAAGGACGGATAGCGCGCGACGACACGGCAGTCCTCCCGTGATGCTCCAGTGCACAGCGCCGACGTCATGACGCAGCAGGACGCACCGCGCTGGGAGCCGCACGTTCTGTGCGTCGCCGGTCTCGCAGCACCAGCGCCGGAAGAAGACTACAGCGGCAGCAGCACAGGCGGCAGTTGCAGCAGCGACGCCACCAGGCTGGAGTCGGCCTCTTCTCACGGCGAAGAGGACTCCGACTCGGGGAGCTGGTGGTCCTACCCCTCCGAGTGTGGCTCTGTGGTCGAACTGAACCGAGCCGTCGCCGCGGCCACCAACGGTTTCGCCGGCGGCGGCAGCAGCAACAACAGGCACCACGATAGTACTGAAAACGGCAACGCTTTAACCAAGCCTTCGGAATACGCCACCGCTCCACCAGTGAGTTCTCCCGATCGGCACGACATAGTCATTGCAACCGCGGTCGTCTCCAATGACGCCGGCCGAAAAGCCCCGAATGGTGTTCAGCGAGGAGGTGCAGTGATTATTCCTTCGTCCCCAGACCGTCCTCCCAGTAAATCACGGTGTGTCAACGGACGATCGCGCAGCGCCAGCGACGACAACCCCCAGGATTACGACGCCCGTAATCGCGGAAATGCCAGCTACGCAGCTACCATTGCAATCGATCGCTCGATCCCTCAACGCGCCGCGCCTCCATCGCCGGCGTAGAAGGATTAACGACAGCTGACCACCACAACAGCCAGGTGAGAACCGGCAGCCGCGCGCTTCCGAAACCGGCGGGAAAGGACGTAAACAGCGGCAGAAGCGTCGCGATCCGCAAAAGCGCTCTCGCGCCAGAGACTCGACACAGCGCGCCATCTATTGTGCGTCACGTCACCTTCAAAGACCTCTCCTCGGCGTCATCTGGTAGCGACGACGATGACTATACGAGCGGGCAAGGCCGAAATCGAAACTCAGCTAGTTACCATGGGGACGATCAACAGAATAACGCCGAAGCTGACCTGGATGACTCGGGGTTCACTTGGACGGGGACAGCACTTCGAGTTCGAGCGATATCTCGCCCCCCAGCAGTCTGAGCTGGGAGTCAGCGATCGATAGCTCCAGCTCGCGCAAGAGCCACGGCCGCTCGGCGGACCAGCAATGTTTCGTCGACAGCGGCGGTGGCGACAGCAGAAACGGCACGCATTCACCTCCGGGCCTCGATGTGAAAGCCGCGCAGGAGTGGCTGAAGAGCGCCGGACCAAAAGCATGAACGGCACGCACCGCGAAGGGCGACGGCAATTCGACGCTGAGCTTCGTGCAAACAGAGATCTGCGTGTCTCAAAGCGTGAGGCGCGAGGACAGCTACGAGTACTACAGGAACGGAACGCGTATAGCCAAGCTCAACAACGTGAACCAGACTTCGTGGAGTGAAACAAGCAGCACCGAAACCACGGAGCGATGCACGCCCCTGGGGAAAAGCAGCGGCATCGAGAAAACTGTGATCCGGGAGCAGACGACGCCGCAGGCGAAACCGCACAGCAGCCAAGTCGATGACGCAGCCAAGACAAGCGCTCCGCCTCAGCCAGCTCGGCGGGTGCTGCCCTCTGTGGACGCGGCGCGGAAGCGTCAACCGGAAGCCGCGGCTCAGGGGCGCCAATCGGCGACGCGGGAAAGTGGGAAGCAGAAGAAAGAGAGCGCCGGCGGCGGTGGAGTAAGGAATGTCGGCGGCAGCGTGAACCCAACCGTCGTCTCCAGTGCGGCCAACGACGCCTGTCAGCAGCGCGACTATCATCGTTGCAGGCAGCAGAAAGCGGCGCAGCCTCCGATCACCGCGTACGACGACGAAGGCACATCTTGCGACTTGGAAGACGAAGAAGACGGCGCCGCTGAGCGACAGCTACTCGAGGATGAAGATGTAAGTTTTTCTTTTCGAAAGCCCGCCGGCCGCGCACCACCAGAAGCAGCGAGCGGGAACAGTGAGCGCGACAGCAACATCGCGCGCCGTCGCGCGGTCCCGCGGCGGCAGCAGCACGGCGGAGCCCAGCCGCGCGTCCGCGCTGGCTTCGGTGCGGGCGCAGTCGCGCGATCCGTTTCTCGCGCTGGCCGTGGCCACGGCGAAAGCGGCAACCACGGCGAGCGCCGAGGCGTCGCGCGAAATCTACGCCGGGTGCAAGCAGTTCGCTCCCCCCTCCAGATCTGGACGTGGTGGTGCGCACAGCCTGCTCGGTCGGCGGCTCCGAAGACGCCGTCGACCGGGCGAGGCACGCGCGAAGTCAGCCTAGCGATGACATCGTCTCCGTCTCTTCCTCGCCGGTGTACCGAGTTGGGGGAACATCGACCCGCTCCGACGTCCGTCTCCCGACTCCCGTGCGATACAAGGAGTTCTCTTCACTACACCTCAAGAAGTCTGGCGGCGGCCGAGAACATGCAAACGGCCACTACGGAGAAGGCGACGTGTCTCCTCTCTTGGAGCGGGAGCCGCTGCCCTGCGAGCAACGCTCTTTTCACGTTCACTCGGACGTGCTGCCAAGCCGAGCGGACAGTTCGCCCCCGACAAGCTCCACGCCGTCCCCCGTGCTTCTCGAAGATCGCGTGCGTGTTCTACAGACCCCTGTAAAGAGCAACGCCATCATCGTGGACAACATTCCTGACTCTGACGACTGCGATGGGCCCCCGATAACAAGCACACCGAAAGTGAGCAACGGCCACTGCAGCAACAAACGTCCTGCTACGCTTCCTGTCAACGGAGCAGCGGGCTCTGTTTGCCACCGCAAGCCGCCACCTTTCCCGCAGCAGCAGAAGCAGCTTGCGTCGCAGCCGTTGCTGCTGCGGCCGCCCAAGCCAGTGCCCCCTCCCCGTTCGCGGTCCCCACTCGACCCAGCCGAGCATCTCGAGCGCATCACGGGCTACGCCACGGCTCGTCGCCTCGCACAGACTCTGCCCAAGCCGCAAGTGCAGCTGCCCGAACCACACGTGTCGCCCGCCTCTGGTCGCCTGGTGTCATCGCGGCGCCGCTTCTTCGAGAACCTCCAGCGACAACAGGAGCAAACCAAGCGCACCAGCGAGGCGACAGCCGAAGAGTCGGCGGAGCGGCTGCTCGGATTCCGCGCCAGCGCGCAGGCGGCGCGCGAGAGTCTGGCCAAGAGCTCGCCCGACCTGGCGGCGCTCGAGGCGGACGCTTGGCGCAGCCGCAGGCTCCACGATCGATGGCCGCCTCCTTCGACGGAGTCGCCGCATGCACCGCGCCAGCCGGCCGAACCGATCGGCAACGCCGCAGTGCTGCCGCCCCGGAGCCCGGCGCCGGCCGTACATCCCGACAAGTTCAACCGGCTCGTGGAGCAGACGCGCAGCCGCTACGCCCGACGCCGCCCGCCCGCGCACGATGAACGCCGCCGCAGCAGGAGCCTGGGCTACCTCGAGACCGACGTGGACACACTCTGCTGTCGCCAGGTGAAAGGACCGGCAGCCGAAGAAGAAGGCGCCCAGGACGCAGCAGACGACGCGTACCTGAACCGTGCGCGCAGCATGGACCGGTTCCTCGAGGACGGCACCGTGGGCTGCCCGCTGCTGGGCGACGACCAGCGGACCAAGTCCGAACACGAGCTGCGTATCGAGCGCTCCCTGCAGAAGCTCGAGCTGCCCGAGTGGTACACGCGGCGTGCCAAGCAGACGCCAGCCGAGACGGGTATCCTGCGGGCGCGGCGCGACTCCGCGTCGTCCGCCACCCGCGCTGGCTGGCAGGGATTGGGCAGCCGCACGCCTTCGACCGCGAGCCTGGCCGCCACCACTCCGGAGAGCCGCAACCTGGTCATCCCCAAGCGAGTGACAGCGCCAGACTGGCGATGCTGGCATGCGTCGCGCGAGTCCCTCACCTCCAGCCCTGGCTCCCACGACGGCTCCCTCAGCCGCTGGGGAAGCGTGAGCAGCGCGCCTGCGGCTGCTTGGTCCTACCGATCCATGCGGCAGCCTTACCTTGGCTGGCGAGCCGCCCCCAGCACCGGAACCACGACCCCGTTGTCATCCGCGGGCAGTCGGCCCGTGTCCCCCGGAGGCGGTTGGACTGCGGCCTTCGATTACACTCAGCAGCAAGATCAGCAAGAACACCGGCAGCAGCAGCAGCAGCAGTCACCGTGCATTCCCCGGGACCGCTACTCGTACGTTCAAGGCATCTACGGGGACGGTGGTGGTTGGAACGTGGACCGCGAGGACGATTCGGCCGCCGTCTGCTCTTCAGTGATCAGTGACGTCGGTGTTCCGTCTACGTCCGCGCCGTCGAACGGTGCCGCCAGGCCCGCCGTGTGGATGGAGTCTTCTTTCGTGGGCTCCAAACCGGGCTCAACCTCCTCGGTGGTGGCCGCTCAGTCGCCCGCCGCTCCCGCGCTCGGTGAGTACGGTCGCAGTGTCGGCATCACGCTCTGAGCGGCGCCACCGCATAGGCCCGGTCTGTCCCTGAAGACGAGCTCACGAGCACTGAGGAATCGCGCACCTTGCCATCCGGGCCTCGCGCGACGCGCGCATGGCAAGGTGCGACGGTTGTTACGCCCGCTATCCAAATTGCCGTGGTAGAGCATGCTGATTTGTCAGTCCTTGGCTGACAAGTTCGTAGTCTGAATGCGCGCGACAGCCGCTTACACCAGCAGGACGCTGTTTGTTCTAGTTGCGTTTCCCCACGTTCGTGAAACCCCTTGAAGGCGCACCTCTCAAACATCGTTGTGACTGCTTGTTGGAAATGTTAACCCGGTAGTTTTGGAGGTGTCTTCCGCTGCGCAACCATGTATGGCTGTCTTGGTGTACTTTTTGTTCTGCGACCGTTTGTGGTTGCATTTGACAAGCTGTTTTTCGGCGCCAATCACGTCATGGGAAACTGGCTGCAGATGCTTGGACTCTTGTGCAGGTGTATTTGGATGCTTCCTACCCTGTGTTGCCGCTACACGTATGCCGTGCAGCAGGTTTTCACATGCATGCACCATGTCTGACCACTCCGGTGCAGCGTTTTTACCTGAGAACGGCCGGCTTGAAGGGGTTTCACGCTTGCGTTGGGTGTCACATCATGAAAGCCACGCTTGACCGAAGTGCTCCGTAGGGAGTAAAGTGGGAACACTATGTGCTTCACGACCTTGCAAATATTTTAGCCCTCCCCACGCGCATATGCGGAAGTGCTGTGTTAATTCCCTTCTGATCGACTTTCGAATGTACAGGTGACTGTCATGAGTGGTGTGCCCTAAATAACGACCGCGCGTCCGCTCCTTTACGAGAGACTAGGGCTGAAGGCAGCGAAATTAACGGTAAATTTGCTGAATATTTGTAGAACGTCTTCGCGCGCTACGGAATTCCTGCCCTGGATAAAGCGGTGCTTTCATAAAAGTGACACCTGACGCAACAATCCTGGATTGACTTGTTTTTGCGGTGCGAATATGGGGCGATCTCTCGTTGCACAAAACCTGTAATCAAGGCTGCCCTACTTCAAGTAGCGACGCTCAATGAGCTTTTGAATCCTTATATCAGGCGAGTGGTGCTCTTGCGTGAAGGATATGGTCGGACAAACACCCCACAAGTTTCTCCCGCCATCTTCGTTCCGTAGCTGAAAAAAAAAAGGGGGGGGGGGTGGAACTTACTACTCTCGCATCTAAGCCTGTGCCTGATAAAAAAAGAAAGATAAAAGTAGTGTTGCTTCCAGGAAGCTCTCTAGGCGCGGAGGCGTTCCTCGATAAAATCGTAGTATGAATAGCGGTGGATTGCCTCTTGACATTCGATGTCTTGTCGCATTTCCTTCTGATAGTCGCAGCGTTCGCGTCGCAGGCATTTCGGGGCGACGCCGAACGTCGCTGCTCGGTGCAGATCGCGCACTCTAGAACTGCGCACGGCAGAGAATTCCTCTAGCGGCACGCACACGTTGCGAAAGCACCCCGCTGCAGCCGAACGAACCAAGGTATTGAAGCCAGGGAACACAATGGAGAAATGATGGAAGTGACAGTGATGTGAGCATTGTTTTGGGATCTTCGCCTGAGGAAGGAAAAAAGCCGCCATATTGTTCCCGGCGTTATGACTCTACACATTCTTCCCGCTTTAGGAACATGCGGTACGTGTTAGCGTGCGACTTTTCGCGCCGTTCGTTTTATATATATATATACATATACATATATACATAGATATTTGCTGTGCTGCCACAGTTGTTGCAACTTCAGTGTGTCGCCGATCATGGTGGTCTGCCATGTTTCCTATAAACTCGCCGTTCCGCGCCTGCCAAAGAATCCCAGCAATGGCTTTCGTGCCCCATTCTTTCGTGTACATATCGAATACAGCTGTCCTGCCACTGCTTTAGTTCATAATTTATTGAAGCGTCCTTATTCGCCCTTAGCTGGCCTTTGCCCTATGCTGCCGCCCCCCCCCCCTTTTTTTTTCATCTTTTGTCCGCTGTTCCTGTTCCTAGTGGCGCGCATACGTAATGTCAGAAAAAAAATATTATGAGGCAGCAAAGCTTATTTAAGCGTACGGACAAGTTACGATTCCTATGCTTACCATACGTTTGTTGAATGTGCTTTTCGCATATAAACAGTGAGAGTTTGTTTCGCTTAGATGCCTAGACAGCCGTCTTGGTCTTCGCAAAAAAAAAAAAGAGTATATATAAATATATATACATACACACATATATATTATATAGTGTCAGGACTGTCACCAGACCAATCTTTCAGCAGCGTTCCTTCTTGTCGTACCACTTTTGCCTTCATTGTTCCCACTCTGGGCTGTAGTGGCTGCGGAAGTGAAGCGTTTCAAGCGGCGGCTAGGCATTTCTTTAGCAACTCTGCAGCCCAGGAATTGCAGGATGCCCGTGTGCTTCGTGCGCCCGTTTTCGGCTTGGCGAGTGTCGACGCCGCGAGCCCACTCTTACTTCATCCCACACTGCCTCATGCTCTTGCATGTTGTTTATATACATGTATAAGGCAAAGGATTAGTCGGTCATTAGCGACCAGTGCATCGTGGAGAGAGGTTTCGCGAAGCCGGCCGTCGAACGCTGAAATGCTCAACACTGGTTGAGAACAAGCTGCGGTACGTTTCGCAGCGTAATCAAAAGAGAGCCGGCAGGCGTTTGCTAAAACCTTGGTCGTTGATGTCTGGTGAGAAGCGACCACCTCGTTTGTACGTGGCCTTTTCGACCCCCTTTCATCGCGCCCTCCGTCCTTAGTGTTGTTGCCCAATTCGTGGCGGAGTAAGTGAAACCTGCGAACCAGTCAGAGCAGTGTTTCTAGCCGCAGGCTGCGAATCGCAGCGGGTCGGTAATCGTGCGAGTAGTGGCCGCAAACCTTCTCACATCAACCACGTGTAGCGTAACTCGGTGACGCGCACAAGTCCCGCTGCCACCTCCTTGCGAAGCTTTCTTGCTGGTAACTCTTCGACACTCAGCAAAGGCGCGGTGATCCGAGGCCTTTGGGAAAGTGTCGCCAAAAGACCGGTTTCGTTTTGGTAGGAGCGCTGTCAAAACGTTACTGCCGTTGCAGACGCTTTAGCGAACGAATTAAATCACGGTCGGTTAGAGAAAACTCGGCCCGTTCCTGCAGATAGCGAAAGTGTTTCATAGGGTCCTCTGCTGCTACCACTGCTGCTGCCGCCTTCAACTTCCGTTTGTGCATCTGGCCAAAGTTTCTTGCGTGAGGTCTGCGCTAGATTATTCGATTTCGGTTCTAGTATTTTTTTGCGTTATAATTCGATTTTAATTCTTGTATCAACAAAACTACGCCCTCAGATAGTGCACTAAAAAGTGAATGGGCAAACAGTCGCCTTTTCCCGACTCAGCAGCCTTATAAGCCCGAGTTTTTTCAAGCCCTGTCTCGTTTTGCTCCTCGGCCAAGTGCGTCGTGATGCAGCGCATCGAAGTCGTAGCAAAAAGGAAATAAGAAACAACACAGATACTTGTTGCATGTCTCTTCTTAATGGAGTTCTCTGTGTTTCGTGCATGCCCCCGCGAAATCAAAGTAGGAAGGAAGAGGGAAAGGATGCGAACATCCCGAATCACGCGCGAAACCGGTCGTAAATCTTACTCTAGGTAATCTTGCTGCGCCGGTGGCTTTTATGCTAACCGTAAAGATAGTCTAGGCATGCGAGAAGGTACCTTTTCAGTTGCGCGACACAGGGACCCGTTAGCGGCCACTACTTTCGCGCTTGACTCTCATTTATCCGCTACTCTTAGCTTTGGGGGTGTTGACACCAAGGCGTTTGCATCTCTGTACCTTTCAAATAGTCTCGGTGATGTCGCCGCTGGTTTTCGTTGTATCGTTTTCTGGTTACTTTGCAGAAACAAGCAAGAAGCACTGATGATCGATTTGGGAATAACTCATCGATCTATCTGAGAAGTTCCTTGAAAAAATAAGTTTCCTTCGCGGAGTTTGTTGAGCGCGCTTCCGTCCTTTCCTGAGTTTCCAAAAGGATTTTTTTTTTAAATTTAGAACCATCTGTTTACTGTCGGGCCCGCCTGACCACGTGAGCTTATTCCGACTCCGCCCCCTGAGAAACACTTCGCGAGTGGCAGCCTCCTCTTTTAATTTCGTCCGCTCCAGGGAATCCCTCCGTTCCGCTGCCCCGCGCATCTCGCACAGGAACGAGAGCGCGGCGATTCGCCTCACCAGTCCTAGCGCATTCTGGGAAGCAAAACACTGGCGACACCATTTATCGGCTGCTGCGTACACACTTCCGCGCGTATCGTGCGCGTTAGGGCAATGCGGGGACGGCGGGGGGTGTTGCTCTGTGTGCCGTTCGTTGACTGTTCCGCCTGCTGCGCTCTCGCCCAACCCTATGCGCCCATTCTCTCCCCTTCTTTTCGCGGACGCCTTGTGGTCGTCGTCGGGGGCGGTCTACGTTAGCTTTGTGACGACTGGGACACATTGCATTGCGCCGAAAAGGCAGCGAACAACGGGCGAAAGCAGCCGTCGTTCGCTCATCGACTGAGCAAACGACGGGGGAAAAAAATAAAATGCAGCAAAGGGAAAGCCAACCGGGTGCGCGAGCGCTGGCCTGTTGTTTGTGTTTGTGTTTGTACTGCGACCGCCTACGTTGTGCGTTTACTTTCCCCCTTTCTGTTTCGTCTTCATCTCGTTGGTGTTCATATTTGTGCGGAGTTTCCGAGACTGGTGCCGACGACGGCAGGAGGAGGGGAGTCCCAGGGTTTGGGAGGGGATGGACAAGCTAAACTTGCCGTCTCCTCTTGTCGTCTCGCTGCTAACGTGCTGCTGCTGCGCCATGTTGTTGTTTTTGTTTGCCGTTTCTCTCTCCTGGCTGTGTTTTGTCTGTTCCTGTAAGAGTGCTGTTCGTCTCGGCTACACGCGCTGCTCATCTGGCGCTGTCATCTTCGGCACGCGCGCTGCTCTCGATGTGGCGGGATAATTTAGGACGGCGTGGCTGCATGCGTTTGATTGGCGGATAGCGGCGGCGCATTTTTACGAGCCGTCATGTGAGGCACCATGTTTTAGTAATCGCTGCTGTTGACCGAAGTCGGGGACAGTAGTTTTTTTTTTTTTTGCATTCATTCATTACGAAGCTATGTAACTTCAGTACTCCGCCCAACCCCGCATCCCCCCGAGAACCCTTAGCGAGAAGCACACGAAGGTGCACTACAAGCTCACGGGTGTAGCCGAGACGAATAGCCGTGTTCATACATACTGTGCTGCTGCTGGTGGTGTGTCTGGTTGACGTTGTTGGCCTCTTCTGCGTATGTGCTGCGTAAATTGCGTGTATACGGCGTGTTTCGCGAGAGAACGTAAGAAAAAGAGTGAGAGTGTTGCGCGCGAGAAAAAAAAATGAGAGAAAGAGAAGCAAGAGAGAACTTGCATAGTGTAGTGTTGCTCACGTGTATACCCGCAGTTGTTTATTTTAAATAATGAATAAAAGCCATATTTCCCCTTTGTTCCCTGTGTTCTGGTGATGGCATCCCTGATCTTGTTCCGTCTCCCGCTTTCTGTATGCCTCACTTTCCTCTTGCCGTCGCCGCTATTCTCTCACGCATATCGTGAAAGGGTGCTTTAGAACACTTTGTTTTAAACCTGCCCCAAACTACTCGCACATACGCGCTTTTAAACGCAAAGTCTGCGCTGCCTCCGAACAGATCAACAGATGCAAACGTTCGGCCAGTCACGACGCTTTCGTCTAAATTTGCCCCACTGGCGCAAAACGTTTCACTCCGGTCGATCCGTTGCAACAGCTGTCAAGGACACACACACCCACAAAGAAGATAACTTTGCGCTGTTCGGTGCTAGTGTAGTTCTCCTACATCACTGACATTGAAACGCACTGTTTGAGGGGCCGCCTTTCGTTATGAACCCTAGGCATTTAAGCGCTGTATTCGAACGTGCGAAAGGAACTTGGACGATTGTCTCAATTGCCGCTGGTTCTTGTACTTGGGTCTCATCTCCTCTATATGTCTGATTTTTCTCTTACCTCCCAGACACGTTGACTGCTTGGAAGATTCTTATACCTTACTCTTTCTCCTTTTATTTCCTTCTCGGTGAACGCCTCTCGCGAAATCGTGTTTTAAAAAAAAAAAGGCGTCTACAGAGCCAGTCCTTAAAAGGATCTTTCCCCCGTCAAACATTTCATTTTTCGCATTCTCTACCGGGTTCATTGAGCTGCTTTAGCACATTGGGCACAAGTCTTCTGTCCTTGGTTGAACATTGTGTCGTGCTGTACACTTTTGTTTAGTCCATCTGCTCATGGCGTTTGTTTATTGCTCATTTCGGAACCTGCTGAACGTCCTGTGTTTTGTTTCACTGGCTATGCTCTGTCCTACTGTGCTTGCGATCTGTGTCGGTTCTGAGGGCCGCAGCGATGGCCCGTTGTTATACCCGCCTTCCTTTTACTGTATCCAACCCACTCTTGCGTGTTGCTGCATCAGCCTCACCGGGGCTGCCCTGTGTATGAATACGTGAATGAATAAAATAAAGGGTTCAGTGGGGCAGAAGGTCGACAGTATCGGACGTTCTGGCCCGCTGCGCCATTTCTTCGCGTGAAATCTTTTGCCATGAAATCTTGCGGTGAGTAGCACACACAGAATGAGCAACAGTGCCGCACACTATAATCGGGGCTCATTTCGCCGGGATCCGCACATTCACATGCGATATATTAGGGGGCGCCGAATTCGCCGCCCGATATGTGCCTCCTTTCTCTGTGGTATACGTTGCGTTCACACGCTCACAGAGTGATGCTATGTGGCGGCGAGGCGGCTGCAACCGAAGGTGTGTTGCGGCGGAGGCGACGTCGGTCTAGTCCTTTAATGTTTTTCCCCCAATCATTGTTTGGTTACTGTGTTGGTACCGACGTGATTTTCGTTTCTCTGTGAGAGTCCTGCTAGAATTTGTGCTTTTGTTTATTACGTATAGTGTTTACGAAGCCTCGCTTGTACAAAGAGCAGTGCATGCCATGGCTTAAAAACCTGAAAATATACTCGTTGCCGCAGTAAAGTATACAGTATGTGGTCCACGTGCTTTCCACTGGTCGCTACTTCAGATGCAGTGGTTGTGTTTATGTTCTTTTTTTGTTTTGTTTTTGTTTATTCCGTGGTCTTCTTTTCACGCTTGAAAAGAAATGCTCCATGATGGCGCACATTGGGCGGCAACAGCCAAAACTGCCGGTTTGAGTAACATTCGCGCATGGGAGCCCTTCCGCGGACCACGCATCGCCAGCGGCTGCTGCACGTAGCCGGTGCGCCGTTCGCGTTGCGCGCGTTCGGCGTGCGGCTGCTTCCTTCGTGCGGATAAAGCGCTCTCCACCGCCTTGGCAATGTTTTCGGAAGAAAAGCTCTCTGGCGCCACGACAGAGAGGTCAAAGTGAAATAAACGCGCGTTACAGCGCAGTGGCCTTCAGGGACTTTCAACGGATACACGTTTCTCGCTCACATTTCGCACTTTACTCTCTCCCGACTAACGCACATAGCACATGAATTCTGGCCATCTTGTGCTCCTGTGCGGTAGGCTAGGAAGCGACTCGAAGCAGCCTGTGTCGTCGTGTTTCATACGAGAAGTCGGCAGCGTATCGGCGCGTGGAAGAGCACACCACATGCGCCGGTGGAAGGGCCGGAGCGCACAGTGGTCAGTTTGAGACGACCAGGCGGCAACTGTAATGCTATACCTTACATCTAAAATTAGGAACCTGCGTTTTTACCCGTGTGCGTTTCGCCCGTGTGCTGTGCGATGTCAGTGCACGTTAAAGATCCCCAGCTGGTCGAAATTATTCCGGAGCCCTCCACTACGGCACCTCTTTCTTCCTTTCTTCTTTCACTCCCTCCTTTATCCCATTCCCTTACGGCGCGGTTCAGGTGTCCGCCGATATGTGAGACAGATACTGCGCCAATTCCTCTCCCCCAAAACCAAGTATTATTATTATTATTTTTACCGTATACCGCCTCCGCTGCAGCATATTCTAGCCGCGAGCCTTCCTTCTGATACGAAAAACAAAGGTGCATACGGCACGAGCGCTGACCACCCTTCTCCCTGTGTCGCTGTCCTTTGGCAATGTTTTTGATCGCAGCCTACAGTGAGCCTACAAAGCACGTGACACCTACAAAGCTGCGCTTAATAATAATTGGTTTTTGGTGGAAAGGAAATGGCGCAGTACCTGTCTCATATATCATTGGACACCTGAACCGCGCCGTAAGGGAAGGGATAAAGGAGGGAGTGAAAGAAGAAATGAAGAAAGAGGTGCCGTAGTGGAGGTCTCCGGAATAATTTCGACCACCTGGGGATCTTTAACGTGCACTGACATCGCACAGCACACGGGCGCCTTAGCGTTTTTCCTCCATAAAAACGCAGCCGCCGCGGTCGGGTTCGAACCCGGGAACTCCGGATCAGTAGTCGAGCGCCCTAACCACTGAGCCACCGCGGCGGGGCTTAAATTTCTCTTTAGGGACTCTCGTATCGTCATTATTGTATTCTTTTTTTTTCTTTTTCATTGTGGACAGCAACCACATTGCCATTTTGTGGCAGTCTGTCTGTAAGGTTCCGATTCTTTTATACATTTTTCTTCGCGGCTGCCTGTGTGCAAACGCGACTTTTGCCGACAGCGGTGCATCCTGGCAGAGTGAGGACGCAGTGGCGCCACCTGTGTGCTCAGCACCCGCGTCGTTTGTCTTGCCGCCGCGTTCGTGCATGCGAGCCACAGGTATACGCAGCATGCGCTCCGAGAATAGCACCGGGCCGATCGACCCGCCGTTTGCATGCTAAGAGCCCCTTCTAGTTGGCACAGCACGGAAAACTGGGAAGCTTTCCATTGCAACCACCGACGCCTGCAGCTTTGTTGTCGTCTAACCGATCGAAAAAGCCGCTCTGGATCGCGTGTCCTTCTGTTTTCTTCTTTCCTTTCCTCGTTATTTTTAAGTGACAATGAACCCGAGCAGAATTATTCGTTGCGCCCGAATTTGAGAAACGAAAATGCGATGCAGTTACGTGTGCGAGGAAGCTGCTTAAGTATGCAATGTTGATGGCGCCTTTGCCACGGCTTTCGGCTTTACAAAGAGATTGCTTCATTGAAGTCAGGATGTTCCTCTCTCACTGTCTCATTTCAGTTCTGCCCGTTTTTATCTTTGTCTTTCTTATATCTTCGCTGGCAGCGAAAACGAGGGCTTGTTTCCTGGAATTCAAACTTGCTGATTAATGTTTGTTTTTTTTTTTCGTAGAAGGCAAAAATTGCCGCACGCGGCTTCTCTTTTCCTCAGTCACCTCGGCCGGCCGGAGGTCGAAGGCTTTAGCTGACGGCTGTCGGGACGCCGCGGCTAGGAGCAGAACGATCACGTTGCGGCGAGGCAGAGTTGGGATGGTGTCAGGCCATCTGCACCCTTGCAGCGTGTATGGCTTTCGCCCTTCGTCGAGCAGCAGCGAGCAATCGGTCTCTGGTACAGCGAATCGAGTGGGAAGATAAATAGGAAGGAATGCCGACGGCGTCAAAGCCCCCGCGCCTCGAGTCGATGCTTTTGTATGCGTTCTTTTTGAAAGAAGAAAAGGAAACAAAGAAGGAGGCGAAAAAGTCGACTGAACGAGGTGGAGTGGCGGCGCTTGTAGACGAGCCGAGGCAGCGGGCGTGAAGGCGTCCGGGGAAGATTCCTGGCTCCCCGCACCGCGAGCGGCGCTGTTCGCCCGCGTGAGGCGCGCTGTATTGCGCGCCTTCCGAAAAGGCAGAGTTCAGTGTCTGTTCCCAGCTGCGTCGTTAGCTTGGCCCCACGCGTGTTGGAAGCATGCGTGATGCGGCCTTCTCTTCGGCGGCCGCAGTGGAGAGGGAGAGGTGGTGGTGTTGTAAGAGGTGCCGAAGCGAAATGTAATCACGCCATGCATCTGAGGGGAATGATAAATGGTATATGTCATATATAATTCCTCTCAATTCTTTGTTAGTGCTCATCAAAACTGCGGCGCAGTTCTCGATAACCTTTCGGAGCTCGGCATGTGCAGTGATTTGTTTTTCGGACTGTAGCTGCCGGCTCTGTACGATGCCGGCGCCTGTTTTAGCGTCGTTATTAAAGTGTACGGGATCTCGGCAGGAGTAGCGCTTCGTGCGTGGGCTAATCGCTGGCTAACTGCCCCCTTTTCCTCTGAGCTCCCACACCTGCGTAGTGTAATTCCTGTTCATTAACCCACTGACTGCGCCGTTTGCCGCTCAGAACCAGTTGTAGCAGTCACCACGTCGGCACAGTACGGCTCGTCCGAGTCCGAAACGCCGGCCCGGGCTAGGTCAAGTTTGCAATGCATTCGCCGTGCGCAGGGCGGTGAAGGCTGATCGTATCAACCGTTAGTTCGTTCGTCCCGTGAAACGGTGACGGAAAAGTGAAGCCCCGGACGCAGCCTGCGGGTGGCAGTCGATATGCAGCACGAAGCGGAAAAGCCTGCTGCGACCCCTCGCAGCTGTGGCATGTCCGCGTCCTCAGCCATTGTTCTTTCACACGTACAGGCGTTGGTGGAAGGGGGCACCATCCTCGCTGTCATAGGATGGCTTACTCGTCAACATAATAAGCCTCTCCTGAGGCCCTAGATGAGAGGAGATACCTGGTACGGCAGCCTTACACATAGAGGCATAATAAGGCGGCGAACCGGCCTTGGCTGTGTGTTTGGGCGGTCTACCATCCGGAAGCTACACGTAGGTTCCGTACTGATATCGACCGCATGGGACTGCTCAACGTGCGCTGACATCGCACGGCACACGGGCGTCTTTGCATTCGGAAAAGGAAAGCGGTGATTATCGGGCGTTCCTCTTGGGCGTGCAGATCGCGGGTCCCCAGTAGCTATCCCACTGGCGAGTTGCGTCCGGTCATTTGACGCTCGCTTCTGTAATTGCGGGACCATAACCGACCGTCTCGTGTGCTCCTCGGACTAGCGCGATTCATATCAGCTGCGGCGAATCCTGTGGCACCGTAAACGCACCTAGTCCAGTGAAGTTACGTGGCCACCGTTTTAACGTTGTTGTTTTTTTGACACGGGGAGTTCTAACGATCCGTTTTCCATAGAGCTCGTGCTTCCCCACACTCTTACTTTTTCTTTTCGTTAATACTGGCGATGCCCGTGGTGCTGCGTCCGCCTTAGAGATTACTGGCGAAATCCACTCGCTCCCGAAGGTAGCAAGTCAACCTAGATAGCCACCTATCAATTAAGTTGCCGCTCTGTGTTCTATTCAATGTTGACATTTCATCAGCTTAACGGAAGGCATCGGCGTACGCAGTGAAACCGCCCGACGGGAACTGAGTCGCGATCTCCTGAGCAAGCGACATCGTTATCCAGCGGAGAAGTACCTCAGTGATGCACAAATTTACGGGGCACTGAAACATAATCGTCTCCTCCATGAGTCGCATAGCGCAGAAAAGTCCCGAACAGCAATATTAAAGTGAAGGAGATCCATTCTTGTTCATTGTGTGTCTATTGGCTGTGGGCAAAAAAGGTCGCGATAATCGCCTTGGCCTCGTAGGCGGCAACGCAGCCCATATCCCCCCAGTGACTAGTGGCAAAGTCGTAGAGAAAGGAACGGCTGTAGTCGCAGCTCTACTGTGGCTCCTGCTCCAGGCGGTAACCCTCTCCTTCACGTTGCCCTCGATCATCGAGGGCTCCCACGCCGTAGTTGTGCGTCGAGCAGGCGTCGGCGGTAGGTCGTGTCACACACGGAGTAGGCCGGTTGGCAGTCACGCTCCTCCTGCAGAAAAACACCCAGTCGCCGCATCGGACTTCGTAGCCGAGCGGCCTAGTAGATCTTTTGGATGCTCGATTAAGCTCCGGCAAACGTTTTTCCTCAATTTTGCCCCCCCAGACTATTTTGGAACGCCCAGCGAGGGAGAGAGCGCTCAGGATGGCACGCTCAATTACACCGCTCACGTTGCCGGAGCTCACGGCGCGTCTCGGAGCTTCGAGGGCGTGCAGCGTTCGGGCCGTCGCACGTTCCGCCGTTCAAGTCGCCGCTTTCGGATCCCTTTCACTCCGGCGGCGATTTTTGTCGGCTCTCCTGATTTCGCAGCCTGCAGCAGCTCATGCGGCGTCACAGTCCCAGGTGACGGCTCTGCCGTCAGTGTCTTGCAGTAGCAGTTTAAATGACGACTACGCTGTTGCACGGTCCCGTAGTACGCGCGCGAAGCGGCACGCGGCAGTTTGCGTAACTGTAGGTTGTGGCGGCCCTCGATTGCCCGCTAACGTTAGCCCGCCTGTCCGGCAGCCCGTGCCAACCACCAGGCGTAACGACTGTACGTGAGGCATCCTGGCCGCCACTGCTTAAAAGATAATATTGGCACGAAATACCATTCAACCGAACCATCAAGGTGGTGGTGCATTAGGCAGTAGCCGTGTGGCTTCCGCATCCGACAACGTCTCTCAATGCAACAGTTCCGCAGGGACTAGTGGCGCCGCGTTAAATTTCAGTGTCATGGTGTCTGGTTGTTGCGTGTTGCAGGCGCCTTACATGATCTGCGTGCGTGCATGCGCATTAGCCATTCATATAGACAAACTCTCGTGATGGTATTGTTTTCGCCTCGCCGTGTCGGAAAGTTTTGTTGCACTAAAGGAACTGCGTTTTCTGCGGCGTAGTTGACACTCTAATATATTGTTCTGTACTACACTGTAATGCATAATAATATATGCTATATTATATTTATTGTCTCCTGAAGTGGTTAGCCCAGCTTCCTCGCCGAAGCGTCTGTACCAGTAACCGTTGCCGCTGACAACAACGAGAGTACTGGGCTTAACCATGATACAGGTGGCGAGGCCCTCTCGATCTCTGCTCGGCAACCAGGGACTTGTCGCTTGGTGAGCATCTGTCTGACGTAGTGAAGCCAAGTCGGCAGCCCGTCTTGACCTGTGCTGGCTCGAGTGTGCTTTGTAAATTATTGCGGCACGACGCCTTAGTAGAGAGAGGCTACGGATCGTTTCGTGGCCAGTGCGTGTTTCCTCAGCAGCATCAGGGTGTTCCGAAGAGCACCCTCTAGCTGCGAGCAACCCGCTCCCTATGCCATAGCACCGGGACTCGGCTACTGTTCAATCAAACACGAGGCGTCCCAGTTTCCAAGCGATGGTCACACTGTAGTTTCAGCGCTTGTTCAGAAAAAAAGGATAAAAAAAGCAGCACTGCATGAGTGCGTATAATTCATTTGCGGTGTAGTTTTACTTGCTGGAACCAGAAATAGCAACGCAGCTATGAAAGCAGCGAGCACATCGTGCTCAACACTTTTCTCCTCCTCGTTGGTGCAGCAGTCGCGCCAGCTCGCGAATGAAGCTTCCCCGCTCTTTTAGCGTCCTTCATTTAGGTACTAACTACATTACCTGCATTAACTTTTCATGGCGCGGTATGTCTCAGCGCGAAACACTGTCGCTGGTTGCGTGCTACGAAAGGCAGCCACACACACACACACACACACACACACACACACACACACACACACACACACACACACACACACACACACACACACACACACACACACACACACACACACACACACACACACACACACACACACACACACACACACACACGCACGCACGCACGCACGCACACACACACACACACACACACACACACACACGCGCGCGCGCGCGCGCACACACGCACACACGCACACACGCACGCACACACACACACGGCCAAACGCACGCGCGCACACGCACACACACACGCACGCATACACACACACGCACGCACACACACACACACACACGCGCGCGCGCGCACGCACACGCACACACACACACACACACACACACACACGCACGCACGCACGCACGCACACACGCGCACACACACGTGTGTCATTTAATTCTTCCGCACGACGCCTGCGGACGTTTCTTCTATCTAATGAGTCGCGCTGTTGCTGGATCGCAAAAGTGTGCCGTGTCCCAGGTTCCGAGGATCGATCCCATTCGGGCCCAGTCCCGATCGACCCGTCCTCGCGCGGCGCAATCGACGCGCAGTGAAAGCCGCCGCGCGTCCATTACGCGGGCTATAGCTATAGCTTAATCGGGACACGCGGGGAAAAATGTCGCTGAAAGCGACCGCTCCCCCGGAGATGGGCGTTGAATCCGGCATGCGGCGCATGATTGAAGTTTCGCTCTTCTCGACGCTTCTTAGCTTCCGTCAGAGAAACTGTTGCGCACGCGTGCCTGTCCCGTGCTCTTGGTGAATCGAAACGCGCTTAACCTGTGCAGAACGACGTCGAATGAGGGGACACTCGAGACCCCCCCCCCCCCCCCCCCCTCCGGCCCGTGACTTTGCTTTTCAAGTGGCTGCGCGACTGGTCATAAGACGCGTCAACTTCGGTCATGAAAACACATGCATGGAATTGTGCCTGCTTGGCCGTTTGCTTTGTTTAATCGTGCACTCGTAACGCTTTTTTTCTTTTCGAAGAACAAGAGCCCACTTTACTTGATCTGCGCTTTTAGAGCCACCAACTTATGCAATGATGTTGCGGCAAGAGCATCGAGGCTTCGCGAGGCATCCGGGCTCTTTTTGTCCGGAAAACTGAGTTTTATTCTCGCGTTTTTAATGCAAAAATAAAATGCAGGAAAAAGAAAAGAATCAGTGTAAGTGTTAAACTGACGCTACATAGAGTTATCTGCTACGCTCGCACTACAATGAAGAGCAAGAACAATTGTTTTCTTTCGTCCCGTTATCCTTGCTGCGGAGTTTTCGGTCCAAGTTATGCATAGTCGTAGTTGTGCGCGGCGCAGTATAATTTTGCACCTGGTGTTTTGCATTGCACTGAATGATCGGGCAGTGTCGCGGTACACGTATGTTCGCAACAATGCCAGTCCTCATTTCGTTCCTTGCCTTTTTCTCTCTCTTTTTTTACCCTTTTTTTATTTCGTTACAGTTCACATAACGATCGTGTATAAGGCAGTCAGACAGCCGTCAGCGGCTCCGTGTCCAGAGGCTACAAAGCCGCTCCACACTCCGGCAACTGAGCCGAACACAGCGGTACACGCCACTCACTGACCTCTAGCGGCGTGGCCAGAAGATGCTGCTTTTGTTACTCCTTTATTTCTCTCTCACTCTCGCCTTCACTATACTTTCCAGATTACAATAAAGGTACTTTGTAGCGCTAACGGTATTAGCACTGCACTTTAAACTCAATGCATCGGCCCTGGAGGTACACGGCTTTTTCATTACAGACCCATATGTAACGAGGTTGGGCTTCCAGCGGCCCCGACTGCGTTCTATAGGCCGGGAAAAGCCTCAGACACAACTCGTAGTGAAGGTGCTGGTTCGCGATGTATTAACCCTGCCGGACACATGCTCCTCGAGGCGAGTGGCTGTTCTAAATGCAACGCTGATCGAAGGCGTAGAGAAGCGGTGTTGCGTCGAAGCCTCTCTGCTGGGCACGTCACTCCTGTCCTGCGTTTGCTGGAGAAAAAGTGAGTCCCAGCGTTCTGTAACGCTTACGCTTATTTCGTTCATGGTGCATGGAGCGGAGCCCGATTTCGGCTTGCGCTTGAATAGACCTGCCGTCGTTGACGCAGTCCAGCTGTGACGGATCTGGACTGCCTCAACGAAGGCGCTTCTTGTGCGCTGCAGTCACTAAGGAGACGCAGAGGGCCGCTTCCGTTTCCACTTTATGGTTGTGCAAGCTGCTCCCAGTCTCAAGAAGTCGTTCTCGGTGCGGACGTGCATCTGCAATCGTACCAGAGGCAGGCACCTAGACAGGAGGTGTATCCCCACCTCAAAGTGTGAATGTCTGTCTGCATTTCGCTTCTACAAAAGGCTGAAAAAAGAAAGGCGTCACCAGCGACGGCGCAGCGCCCAGCCTTTTCGGACTCCAGTTCTCGTTTTACTGTGCCCCGAAGGTATCGGCACAAGTTTCACAAAACGGCTGTGGGACGGCGGCGTCTGCGCACCAAAGATCGAAGGTACGACGTAAATCAAACCCACGTCTCTAATATGGCGGCAAGTGTCAGCGGTGTGGTGGGCACTTGAAGCTAGCCATGACCTGCTTGATGCAGTGCGGGACCGCGCAGTGGCCCAGGGACCCAGCTGGGTCTAAAACTCACTTGCTCAATAAAGTTTTTCTGTCTGTCTTGAAGCGAGTCATAGGCTGCTCCGGCGCAGTCAGAATAATCCGTCGGATCTCCGCGCAGCTGCGCGCCCGCTTCGCTCCAGAGTTGCAGCTGTCACCAGACCTAGCACCGTTTCAGAGTTGAAATGTAGTCCAGTCTCAATACGGCGCCCAGTCGGCTATATCTTGTCTGTCGACGGGTGGCAGAATGAAAGAATTCACTATAGAATTTCCGACCGTCCTAAGATCACGAGAGCGAAGCTATGCCGCATAATGAGGCAAAAGAAAGGGAGGTAAGAAGAGCGTGGTAGGGGTGTACGGCAGCCTGTATGGGAGCAGCATCCTGTCGCGCATGCGCCGCTTCCTTGCAGCCCGTGTACGTGCTTTTCGTTTAGGCTCTCTTTAACAGCGCGAGCCCGCGCTTGCTTAATTTCCCCGTGGGTATACACAGACCGTGCCCTTCCTTTGACAGCGCGAGGAGCAGCAGCTACCGCCGCCAGGGACGGCATGCAGGAAGCGTGCATACGTAAAATGCCGACCGTTCCACGCGGCCGCCCACGCGTACGTCTGTGGGGCGCGAGCTGAGTGTAGCTTGACCTTGACCTTGAAGCACGCCTAGCCCGCTTCTCTTTCTCCCCTGCCGGTTCTGGCTTGCTGCCTGCTGTGCCATCGCCGCCAGCGCTGCCGCGAGCTGAGGAGTTGACAAAACACGGTGTAGTACGCGTAGTATACGTGTTTGTAGACGGGCCGCGTTCGAGCGGTGCGCATGAACGAGTTGCGCCAAGTACAGACGGAAGCTAATGGCCAGCGAAAGAGGAACGCTTGCAGAGGCAGGCAATCAGGCAAGCTTACGCAGCGCTTTGCTCACGTGGTGGAGTTACCGTAATTACAGTCCACCTCGGCACTGCAAAATGAACACTCTAGCTATTTATGTGCGCACCTTCATGCCGACCGTTTGGGTGCCGTCGGCCGAATGGCTGCGTACAAAGTACTACATACAGCGTGTCATCTGCAAGCCACATCGTGCGAAGCCCCTTCTCTCTTTTCATCTTTTTTTTTTCATTTTAATTTCAGGCTACGCCCTATTACCGAAAGGGGCTCTCTACGATAATTGCTATGATTTCACAGTGCGTTGCATCCGTTTAGCGATAAAAGCGCGGCCCTGACTTTTCCTTTCGCCATAGCGCTAGCTGTCTACTTCCTTTCTTTAAATGAAACGTTTCTTCATAGTTTTTTTTTTTTCATGTTCCAGGCTATTCCGGCTGGAATGATCGATTTCCCGAAACATTTGATTCGGCAAGAGCATTTAAGTGTACGCAGCGAGCGCTGCTGAATGCTTCCAGCATTCCATCCTTCTCCCTTCTCTTGGGGACGACCAAATTGCCGTCCGATAAGTGTAACTGCCAACGAGCGGGTGCCATGCCGGGTGCCCCCTGCCCTTGGTCGGGACAAGCGATACGACCATGAGAGAGGCGCCCAAATTAACGCAGATGCTTGCCTGACGCCTCCGCAGCGAGGCATTCGAAAAACGTGGCCAAAACGTGTAGTAGAGGGCGATATTCCTCTAATCGTTAGTGGTATGTTGCGATTTGAAGCGGCATTTGATGGAGGCCGACGATTTTCTTGTTACACCGCTCTTTCTTTGTCAGTGAGCCTTGTTTTCTGCCACCGCAGTATTGTGTAGGTTACAGTTCAAGAGCAAATCGTAACGCTTCGTTCCACCGTTATGGTGTCGTGATAAAGGACGTTCCATGCGCCAACGCAAGCGATCGAAAACCATGCAAACAAATCATTGAAACACCCGCAGAAGAGGGCCAGGTACGCGCTAGCGTTGGCCTCCGGCATAATAATAATAATAATTGTTTTTTTTTTTTGGAAAGGAAATGGCGCAGTATCTGTCTCTTATATCGTTGGACACCTGAACCGCGCCGTAAGGGAAGGGATAAAGGAGGGAGTGAAAGAAGAAAGGAAGAAAGAGGTGCCGTAGTGGAGGGCTCCGGAATAATTTCGACCACCTGGGGATCTTTAACGTGCACTGACATCGCACAGCACACGGGCGCCTTAGCGTTTCGCCTCCATAAAAACGCAGCCGCCGCGGTCGGGTTCGCACCCGGGAACTCCGGATCAGTAGTAGAGCGCCCTAACCACTGAGCCACCTTTTTTTTTCTTTTCCGCAAAACTGCTTTCCTACGTCACTACCCTCTCGGCCAGTCACGATTTTCCAGTCACGCCGACGCCGGGTCTTCCGGCGAATGGGATCTTTAACGCTATCGCTTTAAAAATATGCAGCACTGCAGTGGGAATTGAACTGTACACTGAGGTCGATTACCAGCACGCACATCGTTAAACTGCACAGGCTACAGACTACTGTGATTATTCTTTATCATTCTGCGCCATTCAGGATCATCTGAGATGTAGCCTATACAAGATTCATGTACTGCTAAAAGCAGGCGCCTTATAAGCTTTATATATATATGTAGGTATCCATATCATACTAAAGCATCCTGCGCTCAGTTTTAGAACCTGAAGAGCCCAGGAAACACTCAAAAGCAGCTGACCGTCAAGTATTGGTACCCGTCGGCGACCCGCGGTCACACACATGTTTCGTTCGCAGGGGCACCACTGCGCCAGATTCAACGCCTCGCAGCCAATGCCAGCTCAGGTTTCATACACTGGCGGCGTGGCTCAGGCGTGGTCGACGACGATATGCCCTTGGACTTCAGCCTCCTTGCTGGTCCTGAGCTATTACCAGAAGTCTTCGTTTTAGCCTATATTCTAGGCTCATTAGACCTGCATCGCGTCAGGCGCGTACACATTAGTGGTTGCGTGAGATGTTGGCAGGCGGTCAGTTTGCTAGAAAGGGGCGAGTACTTGGCCTCTTCCACACGTTCTGTGTCGCACTGCCGGGCCTATGGCAGCGATCTTATCTCGTCCCCGGACTAAGCGCCCAGAGTACGCCGAGAGTATGTATACGCCCTACAAGTGTGCAGGTACTGATGCCGCGAGCCACGTCTGCCTGCCACGAGTTTGCGTATCGTCCCCACGCGTTCGCGAGCGAACTACACACTTGGGAAGCGAGCGGCTCGCGCTCGTTTTAGTTTTTGTTTTTTCCTCTCTACTCCGAAAAGCTCTTAGTGTGCACGGTCGCACCTTTGGCCCGGGTGCAGCCTGGGACGGAACGACGAAGGACCAGCACGCCCCCCCCCCCCCCCCCCCATTTCCTTTTTTTTTCGTGCCTACGCATCTTCAGAAGAATGTATGAAAGCACTGAAGTAGCTCGTAAACGATTCTCAACATTCCTGATTTGTCCGTGGTCAAAAAAGAACTTGCAGCTGCCCAGGAATGTTCACAAGGCTGTAAGGTATACATCTTGCGCGTATATTTTTTTTTTATTTATGGGCTATATTTAAAAAAGAACTGCCATGAAAGCAATGTTGCAGGCTAGCTGAAACGCTACTTTCAATGTTTAATCATGACCTGACCTAGGAAATGTGCTGATGATCAGGGTGTGACGCGCAAGGCATGCGAGCAAAATGTGTCTGAAAAGTGTCGTTGGTTTCATTGTCGCAGGCGAAGAAAAGGCTTACGAGATGTTACGAGGTTCATTACCAAAGACGAGAGCTACGAGCCAAGTCTAAAAAAAAAAAAAATCCCGTTACCGAGACGAGCAAAAACCAACAGTTGCAAAATAACACTGAAATCCAACCCGCCGAACCTGTACACTCTAAACAGAAAGGAGTAGAAAGGGACTGAGCGGTACTATAGCGCAATCATTCTTATAAAAGGGACTACACTAGAGTATAGTTTTACTCCCTTTCAACTCCCATGTAGGAGTATTCGTGTTTAGGGTGTATACGTCACAAAAACGTTTGTAGTGCCGGCTACTGCAATAAGGCATGGGATTAACAAAAGCCATCGTTTTTTGTGAATTAATCAATCAATCATTCAATCTCTATTAATAAATACCAGTACAGACGTTATTACAGATGCTATTCAGGATGAAGTCCCAAAAGCTCCGGGGGACCCCCTATGTGAAATAAAACAGGTCAGTTCAGTACACGCGCGCAAATAATCAAGGAAAAATTCTAGTGGTCAAACACGAGAAAAGCTCTCTGCAGCTAACCCAAAGTGAAACGTATGTAAAAAAAAAAAAAACGTGCGGTCGGGGAACAAAACTTCTTTTTTTATTATTATTATTTTCAGCGTGCAGATTAGTTCAACGTTGCAGCAGTTGTGAGGGGGCGCAACAGTGCGTCTGATTATGACATACCTATACACATTGCTTTCTCAACCTCACCGCAGTCATTCTGAGCCAACAGCAAAGCAAATAACAATAATAATAAAAATAAACGCGTCACGTTGGCATGTCGTAGAACTTTCTGACGGGCTAGTTGGTACATCTCTATTAAACAGCGTGCGCTAACAGGACGTACACAGGAAACTTGGAGACAGAGGAAAGAAGCGCAAAAAAAATGCGCTTCTTTCCTCTGTCTCCAAGATTCCTGTGTACGTCCTGTTAGCGGACGCTGTTTTAATAGAGTTGGCATGTCATCTCACAGGTGGGACTCATGAACCACTCGCGTATGTGGTGTGCCTTGGGTTTGCAATTGGTGGTGTGATATAGGACGGTCAATCGAATTATTAGCGTCCAACGGGCCAAATGAGGTGGCAGTGTCAGCGGAGACGTACGAGCCGGGCGTGGTCACACGTTCACATAACGGCAGGAAGGGGGGGCGGGGGGGGGGGGGGGGGCGCTGGGATGATCATCTGCGCACTTCTGGGAGCCCGTGCACGTACACGCAATCACGCCCCGCGAGAGTAGTCCCGAGGCGCGTGCGTGAGTGTGGAGAGAAATTCCAGGGGCCATTGGGCAATGAATGGGAGAGGTAAACACGGCGCGCGCCGCCCATCGCTCCGAGGCAGGGCAGCGGCGGGCGTGTGACGCGGCAGAAGCCACATTTGCTGTGACGTCTGGGATTCCGCTCTTCTCCGGTCGTTTGCGCGCCTGTACATCGCGCGCACACGCGGGCAGCCGACGCGCTTAGATACGACCCGTACGTGCCTCGCCTCTTCACCGCGGTCTGGCAATCGCGCTCCGCGACCGGCTGGTGTTTATGTACTGCGCAGCGTCGCGTGTCAACAGTGTACACGGGGGAGGGAGCTTCATTGTATCCAGTACACATTTTGCGGGAAAATGTCGTGGCAGCTGCAGAGAGCCGCTCTTGAAATTAGGTTGTCTGGCTAGGCGGATGCCTTGCTCGAGCGTACATTTTCGAATATCAATTCATTAGCTAATGGTGTCTAAGTACGGTACAAATCGTTTATTTAATTACCTGTCGGGATAAGCGCCCCGCCTAGTTTCCGTTGGTTCAAAACAATGAGCGATTAGTGCGTGCGTGCGGGTGTGTAGAATAAACTAATGGTAACAATAGTAATATGGTTAATTGGCAGTTTACACCAGCACGCAGTTTTCTGCTGCCGTGGTGGCCGTTTGCCAAAAATCGACATTATTGAAATCAGGCTTCAGACGCAGTGACATTTTTCGTCACAGAGAAGGAAAAAAGGCACGATAAGTACCGGGTAAGTTGACGGCATGCAGGTGTAGGCGCCAAGGAAGGGGATGACAAAACTCTGTGCCAGCATCGGGCAGGACGCCCGCAGGACCGCCAGGACGTCCTGACTACCTCCGGCTGCGGCGCCCCTCTTCGCTGTGGACAACGGAACACGAAATGCTTCTTCGGAGCGCGCGTATAACTTCTCCTCAACTGTAGTAGTGCTACAACAAATGAAATCGAGTGCCTGGTCCCTGAAAATAAACACGTCGCCAGTTCAAATGTCTGCCTGCTCTGTGCACATCAGTCACCACTGGACTCGGTCGAGGTCTCATTTTTTCTGGGCTTCGATGTTGGCCGCGTGGGTCCAAAAAGACGCCCCCTGGACAGAACAACAGGTACCACTGGTCATCGGTGTTTTCTAGTTCAGGCGCATTAATTTTCTGTTTACGAAGATTGAATTGAATTCTGGGGTCGTATTTTGCGAGTTTTTTTTTTCTTTTTTGTCGTCCCACTCTGACATTGGTCAGCCCTGCCTTGATGCCAGAGTCGGCAAGCGGCACTGCACGCTGGCTGTCAACATACCCTCATAGTCGGCTGCTGCCGGTGATGGATCGGGGTGGGGGAATCGCCGCAAAATGCGTCCCCTAGCTGGACGCGCAACCTGGTGCACGATGTGACGAAGAGCGCTTGGATGAAATCGCAGGCACGATGCACTGCGCCTGGCCACACCAAGAAAGCGGTTTTCCTCCGTGGTCAACCATGCGCTTGTTCCCATTTTTTTTTTCAAACTGTTATGTAGCCAGGTTCACAGTAATAAAAAAAAACAATGTCACGCTACGAGAAATAGCTTTTTACGCAATCGATTAAGCCTGAGGTTCCACTTCCACCAACAAACCGCTTTCAAGTGATGGCGCTGGCCTAATCGTGCAGTAAAGCTTGGAGGACAGTGGAGACCGAACAAGTCCTAGAGGTACACTCACGCGAACATGCACCCGCCCAATTTATACTCAGACAAGAAGACGAAAGTACAGGCATTTCCGTGCTATCTCTCCGAGACCATCCGGTACAGAAGTCAACAGCGGCCAGACCGCACCAACAAATGCCGAGAAGGTAAGAGTGGCCCAGGATACTAACTCCGTGGCATGGCTAACGCTTTGAATGTGCGGGAAGGTGACGGGAATTTCGAGATGCTTACGCCTGCCGAGCTGCTTAAGGAAAGTCGCTGTTGGGTGACGTACACAAAAAAAAAATACATGTATAGGAGAAATCCTGCTGCCGCAAAGTGCTCGCTGTGTCTTCCTCCCGCCCGAACGAGCGGCTTCAGCGACAGTGGGGTGCATCGAGAGACGCTCCAGTTTCATTCAGCTGACACCAGGGGGACGCACATCGCCACCGCTCCATTTACACGCAGCCATCCGCGGTCCGGCACCGTGGGCAGCGGCCGCCCCAAATGGAGCCATCTGTACCATCGGGCTGCGCCACGTATCGCACCCCCCGGGTACCATTAGGAGCGGCGAGCGGGGCTCCGCCAGAATGTTGGACAGTCACACTATTATAAGAGCGCAGTGGCTTGATGGCATAATATCTTGTGTTCTTGCTACTTACTGCTGCCACTTTCACAGGAAAAACATGCAAATTCCAGGTGAAAACTTCACGAAGACCGAGTTGTCGCAGGAAGCCTCTTTCTTCGACGGCTCTTGCAGACTCCCACACGGTGGGAAGTACGCCGCCGGGCCGCGTCAGCCTGCAGGGCGCCTTGTCTAAGCGCCGCGGCGTGCGCCACTCGCACACACACGGACGTTGGTGTTACAGCGCGAGAACCAGCCGGTCTAACTTTGTTATGATGCATTCCGGTCGGCGATCCTGAGCACTCCGAATCCGCGAAGGAGCAAGATGTGTAGGAACCATGCCGTCGCTGTCCAATCATAACTCTGGATCTGAATCCCCATCGCCTATTGAAACACATTCTTCGGTTTCGCGGGAAGAGAAAACTTGCTGCGGTTCTCCGATCGGAGCACGCCATTAGACACCATTCGCAGATGTCGGTTTTTCCTCTTTTATTTTACCTCAATGCGCTATTAATAGCGCGGAAATTCATTCCAGGACTTGCGCGACAAATTTTCGCCAACCTAATATTTCTGTTCGCATTGCGCAGTTCGTCTAAATAATAATAAAAACTCCCATGTCTTTATGAGCGTGCACTGAATACATGCCCGCATAGGCAGCAGGATATACCGTATTTACTCGCATAATTTGCGCGCTCCAAACTTTTTACCCGGATTTTTAGAATAAACTTTCACTCCCATATTTTACTGTCTCTCTGTTGCGCCAGGCCACCAGCATGTACGCGGGTGCGCGCATGCAAGGCAGGCTTGGGAAGATCGGCGCGGCCGCGTCGCCGTGCAGCGGCTGTGAAAGCTTCGAGTGGCGAGGGCACGAACTATGCGCCGTTTAACCGGCTCGCTCGCGCTGGCGGTCGTTTTCCCGGGCGATCAGTTGCGCGCGCGCACGAATCCGAAACTACCGAACCGCTTTCCGTTCGGTCAGCCGGGCAGCACGCGAGGGTGCAGTTTAATCGCGCCCGTTATTGTTTTTCCCTCCCACTGCTGGCTTCGTATTGTTATTGCTGGCTTCGTATGGTGCTATTGCTGTGAGCTGCGCACGCACTGCCATGCCATCCCGCGGCAGGAGAAGGAGGAAAGGCAGGGAAGAAGAAGAAGAAGGTTAACCGGAGGAATAATCGGTTTGCTACCCTACACGGGGGAAAAGGGGGGAGGTGATAAAAAATGAAAGAGAAATGAGAGTCACTATGAAAAGTCCGCGTTCGTTAGAGTCACAGCCTATCGTGCAGGCCAGAAGTTCGCAAGAAGCGGAGCAGTGCCTCGGAGGCCTTCACCGCCGACGACCGCCGCGGCCAGTGGCCGAGAATCTTTGTTTCTGTCACTGGGCGTGGATCGAGACGCTCCAGCGCACGGCAGAGCGACTGCCTTTCGGCGCTGTAGGCAGTGCAGGCCATCCCGCGGGGAAATACATAACGTGGGTGTCGTGGGAGGTGGTATGCGTGTCATATTTGGAGCCAGCTAGCTTTTTTCTTGGCCAGCGAGGGATGCGAGATGGGGGCCCGGTCTACGTATAGGCGGCAATATTCAGTATATACTGCGTGTTATGACCTTTGTAGCGTTTCTTTAGGACGTGCTCAGAAAATTTTAGCGTAATTTGCGCACCCCCTTTTTGAAACCTTAATTTGAAGAAAAAAAAAGAGCGCAAATTATGCGAGTAAACACGGTAAGCAATCCATGTCGCGCTGGTGCGCAGCGAATGAGAAGGTAGCCCCGATCGAACACTACACAGATTTCATCATCGCTATTATTATTATTATTATTATTATTATTATTATTATTATTATTATTATTATTATTATTATTATTATTGTTATTATTATTATTATTAGCACGTGTAACGAGACAACGAAACGCTACGATCGTACTTGATGAGGGGGAGGGGGGGCGCATAGCACAAATGAACTGAAGCCGGAAAAAAGCGGGAAAATGCTATCGGACTCGGAAAACGTTCCCGACACGTTTCGACTCTCGTTCAGAAAAAAATCGAAACTAATCACTCGCTGAAATGCGAAATTCAAGCCGCTTCGAACTTCCGAGGCGGGAATTTTACTTTGTTATATGAGTTCTGCTTTTGCCCCCTCGCTTCGTGAAGAGGAATACTCGAGCGGGGCTATTAAAAGTGACGTCCGGACGTCAACGGAGATGGAAAATTGAAAGCCCCTCGCCTGGAGCTCAGCCGCCTTTCAGGTTGCTCTCTCGCCGCTTCCGGAGTTGGAGGTCTCGATTAACGAGACGGATGGCGCCCCACAAGGCGTGACAGGAGCAGAGAGGCGCTCTGATTGCGTAATGAGTTTTGGCGATAAGCTCGGAACGTCCCGTCAGGGCGCGCGGCTGCCGACGGCGTTTCCGTTCTCTCCCCCTGCCCGCAGAGAAATCCGGTGGCGGTGATGCATACTAGACGAACAGCACGCCGGCTGGATAAAGAGCGAGTCGTGGGAGCCGACGGCGCCTTATTTTTTTTCATGTTCTCGGCTCTTGCAGACGGGGCAGAAGCTGAGGTCGCGCTTGCCGACGTAAGCTTATAGGGACATTGAGGACAACTTGATCCCTGTTTCGTGCTTAGAAGAAATCGATTTTATTGCTCTTTCTGGCTACGGTGATGTTTGTGCGGCAGCTAAGGACGCCTTCATTGTTGAGAAAATTTGAATTTACAAAATTTTCCCGCCATTCCATTCAAACTGGTGATGTCAAGACCAAAAAGGACTCCGTAATCCCCGTTTAGAATTCAATGGGTGTAGTGTAGCATCTGAGACCTGTTCCCGAAAAGCTAGTGGCGACGCACCGCACTTTACTTGCGAAATTGGGCGGTGATGGCGCCGTAGTGCATATTTTTTTTTGTATATTCTAACTTATAGCAGCTCCGTTTTCGGTGAGAGTATTCTCTATGTAATTTGAATGCGTTATTTTTTGTTTTCTCCTCAGTATCCACTTAAACGTGCCCTGCAACGCTTTTTAAACACCCTAAATAAACTCGTCCTGTCGTTAAATTGTGCTATCATGGACTTCTCAGCAAATTGCAGTCCATTTCGGATATATCGAACTTCAAGGGGTTCGCAAAATATGGTTTGGTTTATGGGGGTTTAACGTCCCAAAGCGACTCAGGCTATTAGGGCCGCCGCAGTGAAGGTCTCCGGAAATTTCGACCACCTGGGGTACTTTTACGTGCACTGACATCGCACAACACACGGGCCTCTAGAATTTCGCCTCCATCGAAATTCGACCGCCGCGGCCGGGATCGAACCCGCGTCTTTCGGGCCGGCAGCCGAGCGCCATAACCACTCAGCCGCCGCGGCGACTTAGGTTCGCAAAATAGTTCGATAGCACTCATGCTACTTAAGCGCTTCTTGCAGTGACATGCCGCCGGACGGCGTCCTGGTAGCGCGCCACCCAATCACGTGCGCCATTACTGGAACTATCTGCCTCGCGAGGTAAATAAAAATATGAAAAAAGACAACGACGTGATTACGTCAAAGATGACGTTTCACTGGATGAGGCATGTGGAGGGGCACCTAGTATTGAATGTGCTAGGAAGAGGAGAAGGAAATGTTCTAAGAGGGCGAAGGGTAAATTTGAGTTCCTCCTAACTCTGCTTCCACGCTTCACATTACAAAAATTCTTACTGGAGGATATTCACGAAGTAGTGCCTTTAGATATCGAATGCATACTGCACCTTTATTGAAAACTGTTTCTGGGCTCGTTTAAGAATACCTGTTTCATCTGACCATCCTAAGTGCACCGCTGGCCGTTTCTCAATGCCTTGCGCTGTTTCCAGAAGCTGAATTCGGGCCAGTAAGGTGCAGCTGCAGCACCGTGCGAACCAAACAGTTTTCGCTAGCTCACATGCCTATGTATACACATTCTAGTCTAATGTAACGATGTTACCGGATGACTGGATTAGGGAGCGCGGTTGAGGATACTTGGTCCAGACGAGTCACATTCTTTGCGAAGCAGCGTACCCCATCGTGGTCATCACCACCAACTATGAGCGTGTTCCTTTCACATGCCGCTAAGTCCGGCTCTTAGACTGCGCGTTGAACTCAGACACATGAAGTGAATGCAGTTTGCTGCCCTACCTGAGAGTAATTTATTTCCTCATTTTCAAAGTATATTCTGGTGTTTTTACCGCATGCTTATAGCCGTGTGGCTGAAAGCTCACGAGTATAGGCGGCGCTTATATTAGTGTGACACACAATGAAGTTAAGACAAAAAAAAAAAGATATACGCTGTTGCAATATTACGGACACTCACTCAGCCTTGCTCACACATATATCATTCAATTATTATTTTTTTAGGTCAGCACTCATGTTGTCCTTTCACTCACGCTAACGGCCACCCAAGCCCGCCGTTCACAATTACAATAAAAGTGCGGGTCTCTGCGCGCTTCTGAAAGTGCATCCGCCTGCAAAAGGCAAGCCACCCTTACGTGCCCGCCTTGTGTATACATCTCTGATGTCCTTATTCTCGTCCATCATAACCCACTTCTCAACTATATCTCCCCCTCCCCCAGGGGATAGTGGACAGATAATCATGGATAGAGCCGATCTTTCTCTGCCTCTCTCTGTAAATAACTACTCTCCCTTTCAGGTTTTTCTTTCCGTTTTTCTACCAGCGCGAAGCGTTGCGCCTGTCGACAAAAATGATTGCTGGTCGCGGGGAGCCTTTTGAGCCTGCTTCGCGCAGATTTGCGCTGGTACACTTATTAGCCGAGCTGCCCTAAAACGACACTTCGAGTTGCTGATGAAGGACGCAGGAAAGGACCTTGGATGTGCTCTTATATAGAACACTTCGGTACACGGAATCTTTGTCGCATCACACTGGCATGGCTGCCTTGCGCTCCGTCGCACGCCGAAAGTGGGCAACTTTCGAAACCATCGTCAGCGGCGGTGCGTATTATCCACGACCGGCGTAGGACCGCTGCCACGGTCGATAATAACAAAAAAAAAGCTCGCGTTTCTATAAATTTACGTGCTTTCGAATTTCTAAGCGAGAGGGATATCATGACGCTCTGAGAAAAGCGAAACCATTCAAATCCGCACACCGAGCAAACCCAGGCGTGCAAGAACAGAGAAACCGGCAGGCTAACTTTCCTTATAATTGGTTGGTTTTTTGGGGGAAAGGAAATGGCGCAGTATCTTTCTCATATATCGTTGGACACCTGAACCGCGCCGTAAGGGAAGGGATAAGGGAGGGAGTGAAAGAAGAAAAGAAGAAGGAGGTGCCCGTAGTGGAGGGCTCCGGAATAATTTCGACCACCTGGGGATCTTTGACGTGCACTGACATCGCACAGCACACCGTCGCCTTAGCGTTTTGCCTCTAACTTTTCTTACCCTTCCTGGTTTTCAAGGCGACAAACGAAAAGTTAGAGGACCCCCTTGGCGCATAACCGGAAAATGGTTATTTGCCGCAGGATTATGAGATTAAGTTTATCCGCAGGTAGATGGTGACCACGAGGCGGCTGCTCCGAGCCAGCGGGGCTCCACGCAGGCGACTGCGGCCCCGTATACAAGCAACACGCTCGTTTGGCGCAAATGTTACCATCCCCTCGGTTGCGTTTTTCTCGTTGCTGTTACGTGGCAAACGCGAAAAGGAAATCGATGAAAGGCTTCGCCGCGAAGCCGTCTTCGTGGGTGTACAACGAAAACCCGAAAAACGCATGCGGCGCTAAGGTCGAACTGATCGAAGTCGAACACGAGGCGGGGGCAGCAGCACACGAGCGATAAATCTCTACTACGTTGCCCGCACTCCGCCCTGCGAAGTGGAAGCGTAGCCGAAGCCAGATAAGACGAGGACAAGAAAAGCCGACACGAGTGGCTCCTCTTTGTGGAATAAAAGCGCCTTTCATTTCTGTCCTCTGCTCTTCGTGTCTCGCACTTCTTCGCCGGGCAGCGTCGCAAACTCCCGGGTCACCGGTTCTAACTCTGTCCCTGGCAGTGACAGCATTTCGCCTGAGGTGATCAAATTCAAGGCAGCGAAACAAGGAGAAAAAAAAAGCGCAAAACCGGGAAAAGGCAGAAGGCGGTACAGCGATGTGCAAAGGAACCAGAGGCGCAAGAGCCCTATTGCGACTCCGCATTAATTCAGTGTGCACTGCTCCCAGCGTCTGCCGCATAGCCTCCGTTCCAGAGGAGCACGCCACTTTCCTCCGCTGACGATATACGAAAGTACCCGGAGCGAAGCGCGGCTACAGGGAATAAAGAGCGGAGAAAAACTGACATGCACGCGCAGAAGAAGAGAACAAAGAGAGGAGACGGGTGCGCCTAGACAAAGAAGAAAGGAATATCGAAGTCGTGACGAGCGGGCCACTTCTTTATCGCCCGGAGGGGACGTGGAGTGGAGAGCAAACACGAATCCCGGAAGGCGCTCTTCAATGCTTCTTTCCCCAGCCGCACCCCCCCCACCCCCCCCACCCGTACCCCACCGCTCGCGCGCTTCATTATTTTCTCGTATATGTCGCTTTCTCCGTAACTTCTCTGTTTCTCTCTCTTTCCTTCTCTCTCTCTCTTTCTCACACAACTGATTGCGTTGCGTCTTCGCTCAACCCCAGCGGAAAGAAGGCAGCCGTGTCCGGCAGCTGGGCCCGTGTTTAACCGCACCTCCCTTCGCCTCCACGGACACGGGTTCGCGGGCGAGCGCATACTCCTCTCTCGACTCATCTCCCGGTTAGGGCGTGCTCACAGTGTAAGAATATATGGGCGTGCTGCGCAGGAAAAGCTCCCAAGCCCGCTAATCCAGCGTCTTTCCAAACCTAAACGCAGCAGCTGCTATTGGACGCTAGCTAGTTTGCCGTGGCTTATCAACTGGCCATGGAGTTGTAGAGCAAGAATTGGAGGTCGCCTACGTCGTCCACGACGGTCCTCCTGGAGGTAATGTCAAGGTCGGAGTCTCGGTTCAAGCGGTCACTATCCGTTGACATTCTTGGCCTCGGTGCCTTCGCTTAGGCAAAGACTAAACCGCGCCTAACCAGCCTGACGAGTGATACGTAGGCTCAGTGACAAACTGAGGGCTGTCCGAAAACCTCGTTATTCGTAGAACGCAGAAAGTAATGACGTCCGTCTTGGATGGGGCGGCTCGAGGTTGCCATGGGGGCTGGTGCCATTTGTACCGTGCATCCCATAGATTTTGGTCGTTGAAAAAAAAAAATGGCGCGCAGGGAGGTTTTCCAATGCAAAATTGGTCTCCTGGGGTGGAGAGAAAAACTGCCCGCCCCCTCTCTCATTTAAATCAGCCGCTGCGCTCAGCGCGAACGAAAAATTCAGGAAGTTTAAAATCACGCAGGCATAAGCGCAAATACTGTGCGCTTTGTTTTGTTTTTTCTGGGTCACCACGCTGCGCTTTTTTTTTTCATCTTTGTTTCATGAAATCAAGCAAATGATAGCCAAAGTAACATTTTAATCTTCTGCAATGAGCCTGTGACTACCTTACAGCACACGGTAAGTACATATCTAGAGATGGCGCTTAAAACAGCGCAGGCGACCCTTCAAGCAAGACGCCTATTCTTCAAACTATTCATGCCTAGCAGCATTTCCGCCCATCAGATGCTCGCGGAGAAGGTGTGCGCTCAAGACGTCGTTGCCAACATCCGCACCGAATATCGGCCAGCTGCACATGCTACAAGTAAAAAAAAAATAAACGAAGGAAGAAGGTTGAGCTTACGCTCCACTCATTCAACCCGCTTTCGTAAAAGCCGAGAAATGCTCACTCCAACACTGCGACAGCCACGCGGAGGAAATTGCTCACATTTAAAGGAGCGCCGCAAATTCCGCTTTTCGATTGAAATGATGGTGTTGCCGTTGGCCACATAAGATGGCACATACCCACAAGGGGAATTCGTCATAACCAGGAGGTCTGTATTGCAAATTGCGTGCGGCAAACATGGGGGATGTAAAAAGAAATTTTCAATTAGATGCCCAGGATTTGTTTCTTTCCTTCCTTTGTGGCATCTTGCGATATTGTTTTAAGCGATCATTTTAGCAATCAGCTTTCACGGCAGCGCATACCTGCAACAAGACGTCATTAAAATGCTACAGAAATTTGCAATGCTCCCCTGAGTGAAATAGTGAAGTAAGTGAAGATAGTGAAATAAATAACAATGTAAATTCGCTGCTTGATGCTCCGGATATGAAAGCGCTCCACCTCTGCAAAGGTTTTGCCTAAGCGAACGATTCCTCCCAGGCTTCGATGTCGACACACCGCGACGAAATCCCGAATAAAAGCGCTCTTTTCTACGTTCGCGATCAAGGACTTCCAAGAAAAAGCCCACTAGTGCAGTCTACCGTGTTCCGGTCAATTAACGCAGATCGCAAGCAGCACACTGACACAGCCCGTCTCAAATGTTTCACACGTTTTTTGGTACATCGAAACTTGTTACATAAGTGAAAATACAGGAGGTACCATAGCTCATGGCTGCACTGGGACCTCCTGTTAGTGCGAACGTGAAAAGAATACATTGAAAAACCACAACAGCAGGAGTTAATATACAAGGGTAGCTAATTAGTGCTGCGAATGACATTCATAAAAACTTGCAGTGATAAATGCAAAGAGTGACTCACGTTTGAGAAAAGTTATACAATATTATATGTGCTACAAAAATGGAAGCACGCGCTCTCATCGCGTGATGAGCGCGCGTACATGCCATTTTTGTTCCATTTTTTTTCTCATATCACGTTTTAACTCAGCCACAGTGCAGCAGACTTTTCCAGCCCCTATAAATACTGGTCTGCAACAATCATGCACCACTCTAATTAAGACATTGTACCACTCTAATGAAGACATCTAATGAAGACAAAGTGGGACAAATTTGGCTACATCGTGCAAAAATACATGCGTTTTCGAAAAGCATGCGGGCAAAGCAGCCTTTCCAATGCACGTAAACTTTCCAGTTTAGTCGAGCCACAGCGCCAAGGGTAACCGCGTTTTTGGAATTCTAAACAATTCTCCGCCAACACTGTCTCAGTGTTCGACTTAAGATCGTTAGCTGCGGGACCTTTAAGTGTTTACATTGGTGTGCTGAGCAAACCTGGAGAAAACGGAATATAAACATCCGCAGATGTTTCCTTTTCGGAAACATCCCTTCTAAGACACAAGCAGCGCCATCTACCTCAACGGTTTTGCACTACTATTGTGATTTACAGCCACCTTCGCTATATATGGTATATTTCTTCGTCATATCAGTTCATAAATTTTATAAACGTGTGCATCACAACACGACGAATCATTTGACGCCATCCAGAATCCCCTCACCTCACTTCTTACTGTTTTGGTCAATTTGACCTTCATTGCAGACAGACGCGTTCTTGACAAAGGTAAGTAATAAGAGCTCACGCTCTTAAAACTAATAAGGCTATGACTAACAACCGGCTACAAATCTCGAAATGCAAATAGACGCCTAACTATAATGGTTAAAACTTAATTATTAAAAATTACTTAATCAGCTTACTACTTTGAAAGATTCACTGGTTTTCTGCTGACCGCCAACGCTGGTAATACCACGCTGAAAAAAGCCAGATTTTACCTAAAAAAAAAAACTAGTTTTGAGAATTACTTAGTAGTCTTCCCTGAAACGCCTAGTATATTAGCTGCCCCGCCGCGGCATCATCCACGTCCACATTCAGGGTTGGCAAATAAGGTGTTCCTATGCAGAGCATTGATTGTCTCGTGTGACCTCCGCTCTATGCTGCAAGGACGAAGCGACCACGGACGCGTGATGAGCTTCACTGCGGTAAATACGGTGTTACGTTTCGAAATATCCCGAGCCTTGGTACAGTGGGTTTCGGACGGACATCCGCTGGTCTGGCCAAACTGCTCCAAGCTGCTTCCTCGGGTTCCCGGCGCGCGTATGTTTTCAATTGTGTGCATCGGGAAAGCGGCGCCGAGAGGGTCGTGCGCTAAGTGGCAAAGCCCATTACAACCAGTTGCCGGAGGCGGCGAGAGTGTGTCTGGGTGTCCTGTTGGGTGGCCCGTGCCCGGCGGCGGACGCGGCTGCTGTTGTTTACAGCGAGCCCCACCACCTGTGTACCAGCCGTTCTGAAGACGCCTCCTCTTCCATTGTGCGGAACTCTGTTCGCAAGTGCTGCTTCGACTTGTGCCTTGTTTTCGCTCCTTCCACCTGGGTCGCATTTCGTGTTTGTCATCGCTGCTGCAGGAAGTGGCGAGGGTGTGTCGGGGACGTCCCGGTGGGTGGTTCCCGAAGAAAGTGCACGTGACCCAAAAGGGTAGTGATTGGACGCTTTTCATTAAACCAAGTTCCCCAACTAGGGACCTGGGGAGACGGGACCCTTTAAAACGAGCCGCAGTGCTCATTGTGGGACCGGAAATCGCTTCGATCACAATGTAAATAAATCTCTGTTAGTTTTCTCTATTGCTCGACTCGTCTCTGCATCGTCGTCAAACGCGATGCCCGAGTGCCTGCTGCCCGACTTCTGACGATCGGCTCTTCGCTACCCGTTGGGTCCGCTAACGGAGCAGACACAACGCAACAACTGGTTGGCAGCGTCGGGATCGACTCCGCTGGGATCATGGTTGCACAGTTCGGTGAGTGCTGGGATTTTCTTCACTGAGGTTTCACCAGGCTTTGTACTTAGTTAGCTTACAAAGGTTTTGTATATTGTGGCTATCTTTGACATGTTGTTTCAAAGTAAGTTGAAATATTTCCTGGTAAAGTGAAAATCTTGCAGCTCTAGAGGCAGCCATGGATCTGAAAGCATTAAAAAAGCCGCTTTTGCTGGAGTTGGCCATAAATTTGGGTTTGGATGTCCGGGACCAAACAAGAAAGCCAGCCATCATCGCGGCTATCGAGGCACTTCAGGCAGACGACGATGAGCTCTCAGAATGTCTGGAGCTAATTGCGGAAAGAGAGAAATCAGAGCGGGAAGCAGAACAGAGAAATGATAAACGCTTAGAGAAAACGCTTGAGCTTAAGCGTCTTGAACTGGAGGTGCTAAAGGCTCGAAACGAAAGCGGTGAGAGCATAGCACCTAGCGTAGGAGAGCCCAAGTCGGTCAGAATGAAAGCACTCATGCAACCTTATAGGAAAGGAGAGGACATAGGTCTGTTTTTGGTAAACTTCGAGCGCACGTGCGAGAAGGCAGGGTTTACCAGGGCAACGTGGCCACAGTGCTTGCTGACTCTATTGCCAGGTGAGGCTGCCAATGTGATTGCCCGCTTGTGTAAGGAAGATTCAGACAACTACGACAAAGTGAAGTCTAGTCTGCTGAAAAAGTACAGAATGTCAGCTGAGGCATTCCGTCAAAAATTTCGCAACGCCGAGAAGCAGAGGGATGAGTCATACCCAGACTTCGCGTACAAGCTGATGGCTAACCTGGGAGAATGGCTAAAAGAAGCTAAGGCGTATGACGAAAGCGAGAAAATGATGCAATGCTTCGGCCTCGAGCAGTTCTACCGTCGCTTGCCTGAAGACATAAGGCACTGGGTGCAAGACAGGCAAGACGTTACGACTGTCTCGAAGGCAGCTGACCTGGCAGAAGAGTTCGTCTCACGCCGTGCACTCGACAGAAAGGAAAGCCCCAAGAACGAATACCAGAACAGGAAAGCATCTGGAGAGAGGGGGCAACTTTTAATAGTGAAGGAGCAGGCACGGAGTGTAGAATCTTCAGAAAAGGGCGCGGGGATAAAAGAGGAAGCACCTGAAGCAGAAGAGCGCCAAAAGAAAGCATTTGAAAAGAGACGGGCGCCGGTGTGCTATAACTGCCAAAAGCCGGGACATATGGCGGCGGTGTGCAAAAACCCAAAAGTTGTTTGCTTGTCAGTGGACAGCAAGGAGGAAAATTTGAAGCATCTAGAGCCCTACATCCGAGATTTTGTACTGAATGGAAAGCCGTGTCGCGTGCTGCGAGATTCGGCAGCTACAATGGACGTAGTCCACCCATCGTATGTAGAGCCAGAGCAATTCACCGGGGAGTGTGCCTGGATTAAACAGGCGGTGGAAGCCAATAGCGTGTGCCTTCCTATTGCTAACATAAGCATTGAAGGCCCCTTTGGAGTACTTCGTACGGAGGCTGCCGTGTCAGCCAGCCTGCCGGTGCAGTACCCCTATCTGTTTTCAAACAGATCAGATCAACTGCTGCGGCAGAAGGACCTCGTGTTCGGGGAGGGGACTGTCTACGCGCTAACTCGCCCGAAAGAACGAAAAATTGCCGCTGAGGCCATGCCGCTGGAAGCGTCAAGTAGCGTTGGTACAATGGAAAGTGAGCCTTCTGACGCGTCAGGAGAGGTCCCCGCAACGGCGACTGAAGAAGTAAACATTCTGGGCAGGCCTGAAAGTAGCAAAAATTGTATGGAGCTTAAAGAGGCCTATGGTGAGCTTCTGATAACACCGGCATTTGATAGCCTGCAAAGATTGCTAGGGGTTGACCGATCGTCCTTGATAGCTGAACAAAGGGCAGACTCCACACTGCAGAGTCTTAGGTGCCGGGAGGAAGAAGGTGTTGCAAAGAAAAATGTGCTATTTCAAGAAAGGTCCGGGGTACTCTATCGTAGGTATCACGTGGTTGCAGAGTATGTCCCCTAAAAACGGCCGACTGCTCCGCTGGAGCCTCGCACTGCAGCAATACTCTTTTGACGTTCGGTACAAAAGAGGTAAACTGAACGGCAATGCCGATGGCTTAAGTCGCTGCTTTTAGTGTAACTGATAGCCTCGGAGATTCTGGCTTGTGTGCATTTTTTTTTCCTGACTTATGCGTACTATCACTTTCTTTTTATCGGGCATGTTCAACTTTTGTTTGTATGTTTGAAGAATGCTCAGGTTGCTTCAATTGCTGCCGTAATTGTGCAAGGATTAAAACCGTTTTGGTTGAAAAGAAGCCTGGTAAATTTCAGGGAGAGAGTCATGGCACTTGCTTGCTTTGCAGTTGTGGTTTCTGTGTTGTTCAACTGATGCTGCCTTCCTAGGAAGTAAACTGGCCTGCAGAGAACAAGAAGCCGTCATTTTGAGAAAAAAAAAAAGGAGCTGCAGAGACTTCCTGAAGAAACAGAGTACCAGCATCAGTGAAGCACATGGTGAACACCATCCGCCCCAGTTATCCCTCTGAACAATGATTGTTGACCTTTGTCCATCGGGATCTCGGACGCCGCCGGAGAAGCTGTTACGTTTCGAAATATCCCGAGCCTTGGTACAGTGGGTTTCGGACGGACATCCGCTGGTCTGGCCAAACTGCTCCAAGCTGCTTCCTCGGGTTCCCGGCGCGCGTATGTTTTCAATTGTGTGCATCGGGAAAGCGGCGCCGAGAGGGTCGTGCGCTAAGTGGCAAAGCCCATTACAACCAGTTGCCGGAGGCGGCGAGAGTGTGTCTGGGTGTCCTGTTGGGTGGCCCGTGCCCGGCGGCGGACGCGGCTGCTGTTGTTTACAGCGAGCCCCACCACCTGTGTACCAGCCGTTCTGAAGACGCCTCCTCTTCCATTGTGCGGAACTCTGTTCGCAAGTGCTGCTTCGACTTGTGCCTTGTTTTCGCTCCTTCCACCTGGGTCGCATTTCGTGTTTGTCATCGCTGCTGCAGGAAGTGGCGAGGGTGTGTCGGGGACGTCCCGGTGGGTGGTTCCCGAAGAAAGTGCACGTGACCCAAAAGGGTAGTGATTGGACGCTTTTCATTAAACCAAGTTCCCCAACTAGGGACCTGGGGAGACGGGACCCTTTAAAACGAGCCGCAGTGCTCATTGTGGGACCGGAAATCGCTTCGATCACAATGTAAATAAATCTCTGTTAGTTTTCTCTATTGCTCGACTCGTCTCTGCATCGTCGTCAAACGCGATGCCCGAGTGCCTGCTGCCCGACTTCTGACGATCGGCTCTTCGCTACCCGTTGGGTCCGCTAACGGAGCAGACACAACGCAACAACGGCCTGTGCGGTGAGGCACCGCAGGACTGGGCTTCGTATAACAGCTCTCGCTCTAAACAAGAAAAAAAGAAAGCGGACTGGGCTATATATCTAAAAAAGGACCACCGGCTCGTGCACAGAGAAGCGGCGGTTTGTAAATCACAGAGCGCTGTAATGCCTGGCGTGCCTTCCAGCCTAAATGGATAAAGACGCGGACTGCCTTGACCAGAATTTCTAGAAAACCAACGTGAAGGCGAATGAGTCTTCTGAAGAAACGCTGGTACCTGAACGGACTGGCGTTCGCGGAAGCAGCGGCGACAGTGGCGGCGCCACGTGGCCGAGTATTATGTCTTCGGATCGCCGGACGGAGCGTTGCTTTCATCAGTCACGCCGGGGATGACACTTGATGGACGGCGGCGTCTCTGACAGTTCTTCGTTTCAGACAACAGGCAGGGGGGGGGGGGGGGGGTGCAAGGTCGTTCACCCCCTCCCGTGCTGGGAAACTGCTTGGAATTCCTTTGCCACGGGGGTGGCGACCTCGAAGCTGTGGTCACTGGCGACATCGACGCGGCAGTGTTCGAGGAACTGTCTTTTCATCTCCCCTTCGACGAGCTGTGCGAGCATCAGAGCCGCCACCTGCCGTGGGCGGTACCACCAGTGCCTGCATCGCTATATTGATTGGACATCGTTCTGCAAACTGTATTCCCCAGTCAGGGATCTGGGGAACAGGAAGGGTATTTAACGGGCTGCAGGTTTGGCACCTATAGAGACTCCCGATTGCGGGGAGACTCCGCTTTGCTAGGAGGCTTCCGTCGGCTAAGAAGCTCCCTTTAACTTAGAGGCATTCTCAGTTGCTCCTACTTGCACATTATGTAAATAGTCTCTGTATAAAGTCTTCCTTGTCTTTTTCTTCGTAAGCACGTCTCCGATCATCCTCGTCTCTTCTCCGGCCCGACCCGCTACCTGCATCCCAACAGCATGCACAGAATAAATCTGGCCAGAAGGCTGAGCGTTTTAGCAGTGTTCACATGCACATGATTTATGCTTCTTAAATCGCAGCGTGCTCTCCTTTCTTTCAAACCATTGCGACCGGTCATCGCAGCGCTTGACAGCTCGAGCTTTATGATCAGAAATTTCTGGTTTCCCACTCACGCGAGACACTTGTGAGTGATGACACGTGCGACTGGGGAATGCGCTGCTTGCGCAAGATGTCGACAAGACCGTCGAAATATACGCACGCGGAATTGTGATGTGCGGGAAGAGAGAACGAAAGAAGAGGGATCAGGCGTGTCATCATCGCACAGCCGAGCATATACATGCTTAAGAATTTCACCGCATACAGAAGCGCTGAAATGTCACACCTCTGGGCTGGTGATTTCGAAAAAGGGGGAAAAAAAATCTGGTCATACAGGATACATTCCCGACGCTCGCGCATTTGAGAGCGAAATATATGCTCATGTTTGCATGTTCGTGCGTCTTCAAAAATAAAAATACGAGCTATAATCGTCGGGCGCACGGGAAAAACAAAATACTAACAGGTTCAGTGTTAAGATAAAATCCTCAATTTTAATGCGATATCATTATAGAGGCCCCGCTCACGAAAAGCTGGCGACCGTCTGTCCGTGTGATGAAAAAGTTGCCACGGTAGGCAGATGGGAGCCTGCCCACGATGGCAGGTGACAATGAGATTAATTCAAATAAATGCAACTGTCACCTGTCTAGCGTTGGACTGCGCATCAGCTCATTGGTCGACAGATAGACAGCCTCTTGAAGAACTATCTGTGAAAAAAAAAAATGAGCTAACGGGAGCTCGGGAGGAGCAGCCCGAGTCTCACAAGCCGTGTTTGAAATGGCCACCTGCAGGAGCAGCGACGCATCGCTTGTGAGGACTCCCCGCGATCTATGAGTCTATGAAGGTTTTTTTGGTGCAGATGTCGCTTTAAGGTCTGCGATCTCTGTGCCATGACGACGGGAACGGAAGGCAAGAGAACGGGTTGAAGTAAGAAACACGCCAGAAACCATGTCTGTGACGAAGGGTGATGCTGCCCAGTTGTGCAAGGCCTACACACCGCGCAGACCGGTCGCTTTGTTAACGACAGCGTGCCGCTTCGAGTTAACAAGCATGCCGCATCCGTATACGCTTTGCAACGGCAGGTCCCGTCTTCCGGGGTATTGCAAAACTTGCGGTTGCAATACCTTCTGCTGAGTAGCACCCATATGATTGGAAAACACGTAAGAAAGCTGGAACGCATGGTAGCTTCTGTAGCATAGCTGCAATACTCTAAACAGAAATATGCCCTTATGGGAGTAAAAATAGCGTAAGCTATCTCTTTTGGGGCGGGGTATGCTTCCCATGTCGCGGAGTAGGTTTAGTTCACTACGTATACGAAATGCTTACTATTGTCAACGGACGCATATTCACACTGCAAAGCGTAGTAACTTGATGCAGTTTGCAATGTGAGGAGGCTTTTAAACGCAGCACCAGGGGTCTTGAGGTAAGCAAATAGAGGAGGTGAAACCAGAGTCTAAATATCCTTAACTGCTACAACTTCGCATGTTTCGAAGAGGGGAACTTGTTTCCGTTGCCACACCGTAAGTGTCCTGTATTTTTAGTTATTGGAAATCTGCCTCAGAGATTGGGCTGCACCCCTTGCCCCTAAAAGGAAGCGCGCTAGAGGACAGCTCACTCCCTTTTTACTCCCATATAGGCTCATTAGTGTTTAGGGGGAAGATTTTCGGAAAGAGAAGACTATATTAGCATGGCCTCAGCACACGTCTGTTAAAGAACATATAACATAATCTCGTAAAACGTTTACTTCATGGTTTTGTCACTGCAGATGCTTTCGCTCTCTCGCATTTATCGTGGAAACCCATTTACTTCAGTGAATCGCGAATCTGAAGCAAACGTCTCAGCGCATGCGCGAAAATGCTTCCAGTAAATCAATGAAATTGAACGTTCAACCTTCTCTTTCCTTGGGTCTTCGTCAACGCGTGCTGATTCCATTTCTGCACATCGTACTGACAAGCCCAAATTCTCTCGCTTCCAGACAGAATAGCTCCATAATTCTCCGCGCAAGTTTCCATGCGCAGCCGGCGTTGAACTGGCAGAGTGTTAGTACAGCAGCCGCTTTTGCACGGGACAGGTGATGTCTCCGTTCGTCTTAGGTGGCGTCCATTCTAGCGCGTGTTCGGTTTTCTCTTCTACCGCAGCATCAGTCTGGCGTTTAACGATTATATATACTGGGGAACAACTTGCCGTGGCTGCGTCGTAGGAGGTGCGAGCGCGATGCAGCGGCTTCCACAGGTGTGCCGTCTTCACGCGCTCATGATCCAACCACACAGGTCCGAATGAGAGCTGTGTAGAGCAGCATAATAGTGCGGCTTACAGGCACGCTACTCAGATGTAAACCCTCGAGGACTCTCCGTGTATGTGGCTGGCGTCTAATCACCACCAATGTACTGCGAAAGCACCGGTAGTTGATGCGAGAGAGAGAAACTGCAAATAGGGTGACAGAAAAGAACTAATTGAAATTAAACGCCGTCGCTGAGCACGGTCTGAGCGCATACGAACGCGCGTTTTAACATAAGCGGCCGGGAGGGGATGGGTGTTGAGGGACGATCTTTCACTTATCGCCTTTCGCACGCGATTTCCCAATTCAGGGGCACAGGGCAGACAGGAAAAGGCTAGCGAGAGTGGGAGGGAGGGTGTAGGAGCTGGGTAGACAAAAGGTGCCATTTTGCGGCCGCCGTCGTGCCGACGTTTACGATGTGGCGGGGAAGACGGTGACTAATTAATCAGCCTCCATGGCGGGCGGCCTTAGCGAATGCGAGGGGAAGGCCGAGTCGGCGAGCTGCTACCGCACTCGCTAGCGCCACGGGCACGGTTAATTAAAAGCGCCGCCGCCTCCCCCTCCGCGCGTCGCTAGCGCGGACGCTCGCGAGATCGAACTTGGCGACGCAGATTACGCTCGATTCACGCGCTTTCTTTATTGCAGCCTGCTCCCCACATCCGCCCTTTCAACGCGCACGCACATACGCGCAGATCATTGCAGGTACGAGCGCTCTTGGCCGGTGAGGGTGACCCGAGAAATTAATTACTGGCGTCCTTTGCTTCGCACAGCTTCAGGTACTCGTTGCTCCTGCTGCGCACATTACCGAAGAAGGGGGAAAGGGAGAGCTGCATGAGCAGCGAGGACTATTCATGCAATCGCGCGCTTGCCCGCATTTCGGAACTCGCGAATGTCCGCGAATGCGTCGCGTGGCCGCTTTGCGCGGAATGGCGTTGATAGAGGGCGATGCCCTGTTATTTCGTTTGGGCAGCGAGCGGCTGCGGCGCCGCGAAAATGAAGGGAGGCATACGTTGAGCAAGAGGCTCGGCTCTGGCCCGCCCGTTAGGATTCACGCGCACGCGCGTAGGCGGCAGTACAGCTCTGCGCCGCAGTAGCGCGGACGGAATGAGTTCCATTGCGAAACAAAGCACTGGAGTCCGATTGCCACGGGTTTTCATTAGCCCAGTCAAATATTTATGAAGAAATGGCGGCGGATTGCTGCACGTAATTTTTTTCTCCGCCGCTATGCGCACAATTGTGAGCGCTTTGGCGACGAAAGCAGGGGCAGAAAAATTCGGTAAATAAAAAATTCATCCCAGTAGTGTGAAGGCTAGTGCGACATATAATATGCACCTTCGCTGTGCTTGCGTCAGTTTTACAGCACTTGCAGGGGGACTGTTTCAGATGCTACGGCCGTGGCTTCCATATAACTGTCAATGTATTTTTTTTTATTTGCAGTCGGAATAACGCTACTATGCCTTGAGTCATCAGCTGCCATGGTATATTTGAACCGGCTTGCGAAAGCGTTTGCGGGTCACATAATTTTCCGGCCGAAGATCTTTGTATTTAGCAGGACTTAAGTACTTCACGCGCGCTGTCCCCTGTGCTTTTCGCTCGCCGTATTCTTGGTTGCTTCTGCGTCGGTAGCCGCATTGACCGCGCACCGTCCATCACGTGACCGTGCGGTCCCTGCGCAAGCACACCGGCGTGTAATGCTCTCCCGCATACAGGGTGGCTGACTGCACGTTTCGTCGAATCGAAACTCGCCGCCTGTATACAGGTTACGCATACAACCCAAAACGCTGTGTCAGCGCTCATCAGCATTACCTGCTATTTGCTTTGGCTATTCGCCGGCGTCTGTCGGGGCGTGCTCTTGCTTCGTTTGCTTTGCCTCGTTATGTTTGGCATTCTGCTGAGGCTCGAGCCCCGTTGGGATAAGCGGTAATGCGAGAGATAACGCACGTGCTGCGCAAGCTCGCAACGCTATTATACAATCCAGAAAGGGAGCATGCCCTCCAGAGACTGCACAGAGTCACTGCATCGTAAATGTAAATGGCAGCTTACGTCGAAAAGGGAGGTAAACAACGAGCTGCACCCTGGTGAAGCCCTTTTGAGGATAGTGGAAGCCATGCCGACACCAAGAACGCTTTGGCGGAACGATTTGATGCTGTCTTCGAATTTTGCATAGACGTCTTGTGCGCAAAACTTCATGCTCACGAAACAAGAACAATGCGTGCGAATTGTAGGGACGAAATAAATTATTATTATTATTATTATTATTATTATTATTATTATTATTATTATTATTATTATAATTATTATTATTATTATTATTATTATTATTATTATTATTATTATTATTATTATTATTATTATTAGCCGCGTATCGCTCTATCACTCGTACTTCTCGAAGCCTCGGTGAGGGTTTTGACGAAAACATGGAGCGGTATACGGCGTCATGCTTGGAACTGCAAATCATGGGCAAGGCAGGCAGCCGTTCAGTTATTGAACCCTCTCGTTATAACTCTAACGTATAGTGAACTACTTTTTTTGGCGTGGATGTGGTCAGTGCAATTAGACGTGCCAACCGTGTACCACTTCGCTGTCGGCACTCTTTTTCTTCGAGGTCTCGATGACAGGCTGGACGGAAACGTGGTAACAAGTGAAACGAAGTGCAGGGCGTTGCCAGTCGCTGTATGTGAACTTCGTCACAGCGGTAGATCCATGCCCGAATACGTTGACGTATGACGAAGCACTTTTTGGGGCGCGGACACAGGCAGCGTTGCACACTATGGATGAAACAGAGTATATACTCACCCACTCCCAAATAATTGAATGTCGATAACACAACTGGTAATGCGGAAAATCGGCACTAAGTGGCATGCGACAATTATTGCGCACAGAAAGATGCAGCCTGTGCGGGGTCCTTGCGCCCCCCCCCCCCCCCCCCCCACTACCCTTTGCACCCCTCCCCCCGGTTATGTCTGGCTGAACGGACGCTTTCTAAGTAATACTACTACTACTACTACTACTACTACTACTACTACTACTACTACTACTACTACTACTACAACTGCTACTACGACTACTTTTGCCCGGGAACCTTCGCATTGCCAGCTAACGCTGTAGAACAGGCATATTAGCCCTGTGTTTGGGGGGGGTGATAGCCACAATCTTTATATTTCGTGTCTTTGCTCTTCCCTGCTTGTTCCTTCTGATATTGGTTGCACAGTGGCTCATGTGTAACTTTTCAGTGTGACGGTGGGTCGATATGTCGCAGAAAGTGAAGACATAGACCAACAGTTAGGAAACAAGAAAACCGGTAAACAGGGTTCAACGGCAAACAAGCCACCCTTGAGGCCGACGAATGCCTTGTCTCCTTCGACGTGGTGTCCCTTTTCACAAACATCCCCGTGAAGCTTGCGGTGGCCGCTACCCGTGACGCCCTACAACGCGACGACACACTCAGCGCACGAACCCCGCTGAGAGTAAATGATGTGTGCCGCCTCCTGGAGTTGTGCCTATCAAACACATACTTCTCGTCAAACGGGGAATTTTACCGACAAGTGAAAGGAACACCAATGGGAGCATCCACCTCTGTCGTCATGGTCAATTTAACAATGGAACACGTCGAACAACGAGCCCTCAACTCATTCCACCCGAAACCAAAGATTTTCCTCAGGTATGTCGACGACTGCTTCGCACTCATCAAAAAATCCGATACTCAAAATTTCATTCGTCATTTAAACTCCTTAGAACCTGACATTCAGTTCACGCGTGTGGTGGAACAAGAAAACTCCCTGCCGTTTTTGGGCGTCCTCGTGTCCCGAAACGACAATACCCTTTAATTCTCCGTATACCGCGAACCAACCCACTCAGGCCGGTATCTCCACTTCTCTTCGAACCACCCGATAGTCCATAAAACATCAGTGGTGAAGACGCTGTTCAGAAGAGTTGAGACACGCTGCAGCACAGAGCTTGACAGAAAAAAAGAACAACGCACGATATTCAAAGAACTCATCATGAGCGGCTGCCCAAAAGGCTTTATTCAAAAAACCATTCGACGTCAAAAACACAACATTCGTAAAGAAATCAACGCACAAATACCAACGCCACCACCAAAATACGTCACTTTACCTTATGTCAGCAAAACCATCGCCCGAATCCTGAAAAAAATCGGGTCTCCAGGTTTCGCACAAGCCCACAAACACTGTTGCGTTTTGCCTACCTGTTCCCAAAGACCGGCCGCCGAGAGAAAGAGCCCAAGGCATTGTCTACCAAATTCCACGCACAAGCCCACAAACACTGTTGCGTTTTGCCTACCTGTTCCCAAAGACCGGCCGCCGAGAGAAAGAGCCCAAGGCATTGTCTACCAAATTCCACGCACAAGCCCACAAACACTGTTGCGTTTTGCCTACCTGTTCCCAAAGACCGGCCGCCGAGAGAAAGAGCCCAAGGCATTGTCTACCAAATTCCATGCGCCGACTGCGACGCAAGCTACATCAGCGAAACCAAAAATTTCAAAGAAAGAATTCGGCAACATAAGAACGACGTCAGGAAATTCTCAAGAGAGCGCAATCCAGTAGCCGAACATTCCGAGGACTCCGACCATAGAATCAACTTTGAAGAGACCCGCATCCTCGGAACCGAAACAAATTACCACAAGAGGCTCCTCCTGGAATCCTGGCATATCCAAACCACACCGAACAATATCAACCCCCCCCCCCCCCCCCCCCCCCCCCCCCCCCCCAGGGACTTTGCTCTTCAACGCAACGAAAAAAAGTCGCCATTCAGCACCTACCTGCAGTGCGCCAGCGTGACTAACAGCCTAAACCCCCCTCTCCCTCCCCCGCGCCTTTCGCGACACAGCTGTCGTTCTTTTCACCCCCCCCCCCCCCCGCCCTCCCCTCCATACTCCATAGAAGACGCTAGCTACTGCCCTCAGTCACCCCTGATGAAGGAGCCGAGTCGGCTTCGAAACGTCGGGTTAAAGTTAAAATTTTGGTTGGAGATGTGCAGTTTAATATAAGTCTTCAAACCCAACCAGAAAGGCAAATCTGTCAAAATGTTTAGTTTTCAACAACCTAATGACCAGCAAATAATCTCGCGGCTTTCTTCCAGTCCTCCTGCATCTTCAAAAGACCCCGCGTCATTTCGGCTATAGCATCGCCGAATGCACAGGCGAGCGGCAAATAACAGCCGCATCGCGAGTCACGTGCCAAGGATAGAACGGCGCGGTGCACGGGGGCAGCACCCGGCGGCGGCGGCGGCGGCGGCGCGAGACGGGCGCGCGCACAGCAGCATCCCCGCTCCCAGCCGCCTCCGCTTTCTCCCAGATGAGCGCCGCCGGCTTTCGCAACTACTGCGCGTTCGGCTACGCTGCATTCACCTCGGCGAGGGCGGACGAGGCTGTCTGCTTCTGCGGCTGCTTCGGAAGCAGGGGCAAGCATATCGCGCACAAGCACCCACGGCCTCCGCGGGCCGAAATATGCGAGTGCGCAGTCTCTGCTGCGTCGCCGAAGACGCCATGAGAAAAACCGCGGACGCTTCCTGTTTTGTTTTGTTTTGTTTTGTTTTTTGCGTTCTTCCCCTTTGGCCCTGGTATTTTCTCTCCGCTAAGCTTTCCCCTCTCTCCGGCGCCGTAAGGCCGGAATGTAACACCGGTACGCGAACAGTGCGTGGGTCGATGCCGGCCACGGATTGCGAGTGGATCGAAAAACGTGTCGAGTTGCAGCAATCCATTTGCTTGCGGTATATGCCTATATGTCACGCGAACGTGTTGGCGTACGGCGGTTTGGGAAACGTTTAGCCAGAGCAGATTTTTGTTAACGCTGTGTCCTGCACAGCGTGTCATGCAATGTAGTGCAATCAGTAAAAATGTGAGTACTCGTACTCTGAAAAGGGACTTCCTCACATTATTGTAAAAATAGCGTTTCCGAATATATTTATCAAAACAGGTCGAAGTGTCAAAGCTGCCAGATGAGGCAGACAGGAGACCACCTGGAAAGTCTCTGTTTGGAAGAACTACCCCTGATCGCAAAACAGCCCAAAATTTCAATGCGTGTACTTCAGCGTGGGCAGGCGATGGAATAGTTCTGAATTTTGCTACGGATTTCAGGTGCATGCATGCCTATGCCGGGTGTTTCAACGAACACTTTCAAAGGTTTTCAAAAATAGGCTTCTAGGGGTAAAATATGGCTTTTGCGGCATAGTATTAACAGTGTTAGCGTACACCAGAAAACCAGTGAATCGTCTTAAGTTGTAAGCTGGTTAAATAATTTAATAATAGGCTTTTTAACTAGTAGAGTTAGGCGCCTAGTTACAATTAGAGATTTGTAGCCGGTCGTTATTAAAAGGCGTATCAGTTTTTAGAATTTCGAAAAGCGATTATCCTCGCCGCTGTGACTCGACAGAATTTGACTGCATCGTGCGAAAATGCATGCGCTTTCGAAAGCATGCAGGCAAATAAATTCCTCCAGTGCACGTAACTAGTCCAAAAATCTAAATTTTGTCGAGCCACAGTGCCAAGGCTAATCACGTTTTCGAAATTCTAAAAACTGATATGGCTGTTACTAACGGCCGGCTACAAATCTCTAATTGCAACTAGGCGCCAAACTTTACAAGTTAAAAAGTTAATTACTAAAAATTAGTTAAAAAGCTCATTACTTAACACGATTCACCGGTTTTCTGGTGTTAACCAACACTGGTAATATTATGCCGCGAACGCCACATTTTTACCCCAAAAAGCCTGTTTTCGAAAATTTCTGAAAGTGTTCGCTGAAACACCCGGTATATGCTAGCCATGGTAGAGAGGGTGGGCAGAGGGTTCTTGATAATCACGAAGTGAACGAAGGAATATACTTGCGCAGTTTTACCGTCTTCAGATGATAAGGAATAATGATAACGTGACAATTTGAATGAACCACCAATTGGTTAATTGTCAAGAAATCTATAAGTTTCTTTTCTGTTTTACGTTTCTGCAAAATTCTGGATGCTCGTGACCTTTACACGGCGATTTCATTAATTGAGCATTACAGGGTTAAGCTGGGAAAGGCGATTAAGATTCGGCGAAGCTATGGGTCGACTATGGGTGCCCAGCGCCCATTACTTTCAGAAAATGAGATTCAATTACAAAAAAAAAAGAACGTGGCAAATATAGAATAAACAGGAACGCTAAGGTTGCTTTTGCGCACGCTAGAAACCACTCACGCGGTACTTTCCGCCCACCTTTGACCTCGCCGCGACGTTCACACGGGCTGCGATGCGGCCGTCATTACGAGGCCTTGACTGGACCGTCCCAAGTGTATGAAGCCACAGGTCTTCTTTTCCTTGCTTTTGTTTTTATATCACCTTGCACGCCCGTTCCATCAGGAACAAAGTTGCATATTTTTTTCACTGCAGTCATCTTTACACGCGGGCTCCAAAATTCGCTGTTCTCCTCGTGTTCAGCGGATCAGACCGGCTTGAAACGCGAAGAAATCACCCTGCCTCCGCGTTTGGCGATAACCTTGCTCGCTGTCAGTATAAGCTGTACAAAAGTGTAGAGAAAAGAAAAAAAACACAGACCGCCGCCGCGTCTGCGATTTGATACCGAACGCCATTCGGAGACCATTATATCTAAGCTGTGTTGTATCCGTAGGCCACTGTATTGTATGTACATATTTCTTTTTTGTATCTGGCTGCTTATTCCTTGTATGAACGTGTTATGTGTAACATCCCTGCCAGTAATGACCCTCATCTGAGGGTTGACAGTATTCCTAAAATAAAATAAAAATAAATAAATAAATAAAATTCCTCCTCCTTCGATAAGGCCTACTAACGGCCACGTCGCCACGGCATGCCTGGTGGCCGGCCTACTATGTCCTCGAGGTGCATGTTCAACGTTATTCGCATATGCGGGGCTCGCCGCTGACGCCCTGCGCGGATCGCGACAGCTGCTGCCGCCGCGATCCAACAATGAAGAAATGACTGACAACCAGGGAGCGAGCACGTTTTCGGCGGCTGCCCTGGGCGCGGGAGGTTGTGCAACCCCTTTCTCGCGCACGCGCTGCATCCTCCTTTCGCCGCGACTGGCGCTCCAGGCACGACGACGCCCCGCGAACCAATTCGCGGTGCTCCCGCAGACAGCGCTCTCCATCACCTGCCTGAGGAGTCGCCGTTGCTCCTTTCTCTCTCCTTCGCTCCATCTGCGCTGCACACTATTACATACCCTCCCTCCCCCTCGGCCGGACGGGCTCATCGTCCTCTTGTTGGTTGCCCGCTATCTGCACCGAGTTCATTCCTCGCTGCTGCGCGGCCACACGTATATATCTTCTTGTTCTTAGGGGAGGACGCGATCAGAAAGAATGCGCATTTCCGGAAACGTGATGCCGTATTGTTTGCGCGTCCTTCGCTGCCGTACGTGATGATGTCTGCCTTGGCAAAGTGATCCCACACTGCGGCGCCGGCTCTATATGTGGGGATGGATTGCAGGCGTGTGGGTGTATGAGAAGAAAGTGACTGAAGAGATCAGATCACCGGCGGAAACGCTGTAAGCTGATCGACGAGGGAACATGCCACGGTCTCTCTGGCCAGCCGAAGGGAAGGAGCAGGCAGGCTGATGGATAGCGATGCACAGTCTTCCTGGTGCGCACCTGACTTGTTTTATTTGTTCCTTACCTTCCCGGTAGTCTCCGCTTACGTCCCGGTCCGCTGCGAAGATGAGAAACCTGCATTTATTTCCTTCTTTAATTGGGCCTTACGAAATGAATGCAATTCGACGAGCACTCTACCCAGCATCAATAATCAGAATGATAGTGACGTGACAGGCGATTAGCGACTGAGATGCTGCCGGCGCTTTCGCCTTACCTACTCGAGTATCCCGCAGTTGCCACCGAGTTATTGGCTCGAATGAACGCATGCAAGTGTTAGCGGTCGCATTACTTACACGCCACGCGGACCCATCACGCCAGCACAAGACACTTAACGCTCCTTCGCAGCGACCACGAGGCGTCCCTCATCCGGCTCTCTTTCCGGCTCACGAGGTGAGCGCCGAGCGGAACGACGCCTGGGGAGACCGCCTTCGAGCCACGCTGACTGGGGATCGGCTGCACATCCATTCTGAATCCTGTCTAAACACACACCCCGTGGCCCAAGACATTCGACTCCGCGCCACATAAACCACGCGTTCACGAGGGCTGCCCGCGCCCGTACTCCGAACTCCTAAATCTCCCAAGCCTCGGCATCACGCAAGCGTAGAACAACGACGTAACATGAGCCCTCGACAGGCGCGCTGCGAAACTCCAAGCTTCGACCGAGAGCATTTTCCGAGAGAGACGAACGAGAGACGCCAACGAAACGAGACGCGTCAGCACGGTCCTCCCAGCTCTGCAGATCCTTCGAACCTAATACGTATGAATGAACAAGTTCGTTTTACCCTTGTATCCGTAAGCTCAAATAAACCAGTTGCTTTTAATCGAGAAGAATCCGGCCACTTCCTCGCTGACACAAGCAATGCTTAGCATGCGCCCCTGAGTTCCCACTGCGTATACCAGAACAAACAAACAAACGTAACGGAATGGTTATGCCACACGCAGGGTTCTGAACTAGTTAACAAATGAAATAATTGGTCGATCACTCAATCACTACGCACCAGTCAATCAATCGACAGGTAGACACGTCATCTCTACTGATGGAGCACTGTTTTTATCATTTGCTGATTGATCAACACTGCGAGTCACCACGTTCTTGCGGATTAATATCGGCAGCGTAAGGCAACTGCTTATGATGAATTAAAATTGCTTCTACTCATTGAGATGTGGAATAACGGTTCGGATGATTTCTTCAGAACAAAGGCCTCTGCTGCTGCGTGACTGAAACGAACCCCTGTTCTTTCCTGCTTAGCGTCATTATCATCACTTATCGCCCGACTGAAATATCAATGTAGCCACCACAAATTCAGTCAACAGGAAAGAGCTCGTAACAGAAGGGAAAATTAGAAAGTGTTTTGTCAGCTGAATTTCGAGCCCATTGCTTTTAGTTTGAGAGGAAGTGGCCTTTTAGTACCTAATATCCCGACGTTCAGCTGCCCTGCGCTCCTCGTGTTCCGTGCTCCTCGTGTTCGGCTTGTAAACGGCGGAAGCAACGAGACAAGGAAAGAATGAAAGGCAGGAGAAACGCGTTCGGGGGGAAAAAGGAAAGACGAGCGACTTCCGCCGTTTGTCACCGCATGCGCGGTGTGCGGAGCGGCCGCAGCTGGCACAGGAGCCGCGCGCTTTTTGCGGCTTCTCTCAAAACTCGACTCCACACCTACGCAGAAGGAAGGAAGCTTGCGAAAACAGAACGAGGGTCGCTTGTGAGAGGAGCACCGCCCGAAATAGACTGCTCTGAAAGGAGAGGAAATATGAAATGAAGCAACGGAGCCACGCCTCGCCGGTGCCTTGCATGGCCCTGCTTGGTAGGCCTAAGGATGCGCTCTTCACGCACTGTTTCATCTCCAGATTTTTCTCATATATATATTTCTACGGCTTTGAGCGCCGGCCATGGGCTTGCGGGAGATGCTTCGAGAGTGAGGTAGAAAGCTCTTGAGGACAGGCAGATATTTTTGTATTAGTGTCTAAAGCCGCCAACGTGGTCCTCTTGCGTAGGTAGCGGGACTTGCGAAAAGTAAGGCGGTGTATTAGAAAATACGGGGAAAATATTTTTTGAAAACATGAAGAGAGTAATGAAAATGAGGTGATAAAATTCGGATGTAGAATACTTCAGTCATGGCTATCACTAACGCCTTGTGTCGGTCGAGCTCCGGCTTTTCTTGGTGGCCTTGTTTTGGCGCTGTGTTCATTCGGGGTTGGCTTTCGGGCTGACTGCACGGTCAACGCCCAGTGTGCCTACAGCGGTCATGCGCGTTCGCTGATAGGTATGGTAAAATTTTTGAATGACATCGAAAACGGAATATACGGCGAAAAAAGAAAACGCCATTCTAGCAGCGGAACTGATACCGAATATTTCATCTTATAAGCGGTACGAAAAAAGAACGAGGGAGCAGAAAAGCAGTGTAAACATGTTGCTACGGTTATACCCTTCAAAGAACGCAATGTCTTTTCTGAGAATAAATGAGAGTAAACGAAAGCGAGGAATATTCTGGCGTGAAGAGGGCGACAAATACACGCCGCGCACGCAGAAAGAAGACAGAATATTCTTCCCTTAAAAGTATGCATCGACTAGCCAAGCAACGAGTCCTAAGAAAGAGCACCGAGGTGGAGAGCACGCATGCGAGCGAGCAACAATTGCGAAAGGCCGTAGTTTTCGTAATCGTGACAGTGATGCAAGAAAATGATTGCGCACAGCTATATAGATACGCACGTGAAAAGTGGCGCTGATGTAGCGATGAAAATGTTAACGCTCAAAATTGGAAGCACAATTAACGCGACATTAGAAGACTAAATGGAACCGTAATAATCGCACCCCGCTCCTGTTTTGGGCCAGCAATAAGGATTTTTATCTGCCAGCGAATATAAAGCTCCTGAATCGAATACGAACCGAAAAAAAAAAATTGAGACTCGGTTCGCATTCGAAATCCTGAATATTCGCACCCCTCTACCATTCGCCCTCTGCGCAGCTCTGTCGGGGAGACTGTCGCGCCATGCGACAATCTCGACTTCCTTGCGGCAGCCGGAACGAGACATGTGGATGAAGACCGCGCTCAGGTTGGCAACCTTTTCGATAAGGAGGTGCTCAGCTGGCGCTGTTGTCGCGCGAGTGGAACTTAACGAGGTACTGTTGTGTTTATTAGAAGGTTGCATCTGCTGCTCGGCATAAGTTTACTGCCACTGCGAGTCTCGAACGGCAAATGACTCACGGCAAGCTGTAGTGCTATAGATTATTTAGGCCCGAACAGACCTCCTCTGCCAGCACGACGGCCAGCTAGGTTAGTATAGCGGCGTTTATTTTACAAGCAAGCCCCCTACAAGCTTGCTACAAACAAGCCCCCAGTTTATGGAGGACCTCCGTAGTGAACTTGCGTGTATCTGTGTCCCGTTAGGCCGTGCGAAACAATAGCAATCTTGTGAAAGTGGTATATTAGGTGATTCGTCTATTAATGCCATTGTTAGCGGTCGCATTACTTACACGCCACGCGGACCCATCACGCCAGCACAAGACACTTAACCCTCCTGCGCAGCGACCACGAGGCGTCCCTCATCCGGCTCTCCTTCCGGCTCACGAGGTGAGCGCTGAGCGGAACGACGCCTGGGGGGACCGCCTTCGAGCCACGCTGACTGGGGATCGGCGGCACATCCATTCTGAAGCCTGTCTAAACACAGACCCCGAGGCCCAAGACATTCGACTCGGTGCCACATAAACCACGCGTTCACGAGGGCTGCCCGCATCCGTACTCCGAACTCCTAAATCTCCCAAGCCTCGGAATCACGCAAGCGAAGAACGACGACGTAACGCGAGCCGTCGACAGGCGCGCTGCGAGATTCCAAACTTCGACCGAGAGCATTTTCCGAGTGAGACCAACGAGAGACGCCGACGAAACGAGACGCGTCAGCACGGTCCTCCCAGCTCTGCAGATCCTTCGAGCCTACTGCGTATTAATGAGCCAGTCCGTTTTACCCTTGTATCCTTAAGCTCAAATAAACCAGTTTGCTTTTCATCGAGAAGAATCCGGCCATTTGTTCGCTGACACCATTGTTCAGTCTCACAACGACGAGGGTGAACAAGCATTGATAATTTACTTTGCCGGATTTTCTCCAGCCTATACGTTTTTCTGAGGGCGGAACTCGGAAATATAAAATCTAAGGAAATATTAAACAGGAGAAACCATCGAATGCAATGGCCACGAGTGAAACCTTCGCTTGCTTTAAGTTTAGTACATGTTCACGCCGCTTAATGGAGGCGGCAAATTCTATTGGAAAGCGGAGGGGAAACACGGCAGGTGGTGAGAAGATGTATGTATACCTGCGGCACTACTGTGGTGCCCACGACACTCTTGTCATGTTCTGGAGTTGTGCCGGCCAAATTAGGTCGGGAGGTGCGTGCTCATCCAGTGTCGGTGGGCGCGCTGTGCGATGTCCGTGCATGTTAAAGAACCCCAGGTGGTCCCTCATAGCCCGAGTCACTTCGGGACGTTAAACCCCATAAGCCAAGCCAAGCCAAGGAGCGTGGGCCTCTGCTCTCTCGACTACCCCAGTAGTCGCGCTTTTAGGCCTACTGCGTGATTAACCGTGCCTTCAGAGCTCTTCCGGCAAAGATTTCGGAGGAACATCCAGCAGCCGGCTGTGTTGTCCAAAACACGGCCTCCGCATAATAACAACAACAACAGCATAGCTTCGAGGCGCTCCTGCGCCATCCTCCTGCAGCGCAGTAGTTACGCCACATCCATCGTGCTGCTTCCTACGCGTTGCGTGTGCCCTTAGTGCCTTTCATCCTTTGACACCGCGCAGCTCGGCGGCCACAACAGCAACGAGGGGCGGCCGCACCGGCGCTGCCCGTGTCATGCGCGCGCGGGCATCCGACGCGAGCATTCCGCGCAGCCGACGGACCGCGAAGCCCCCTTGGCGCCGCGGAGATCGCGATCTCCGCCGCCGTTCTTAGCGCCGCCGCCGCATGCGCTGACCGCGGAGGGGAGGCCATTGTCCGACGCCTCCGTCTTGGCTTAGCTGCGTGCTGGCACGCGCTGCGGGACACAATGGCGACCCGCACGCGCGCGCGGCCCTGCGGAGGTCACTTTATTCTGGGCAACGGCTCTCACGATGACGAGCACGGTCGCGCCCGCATATGAGCAACCCCGCCTTCTCTGCCTCCTCCCGTGCGCCCGGAAACTGGGGCCGCATGCTTCTTATGCGTGAGAAAGCTCGAATCAGGCGGCTGCGTGAGAAAAGCAAAGGGCGTCAGCATTATAGGAAAATATGCGTGGTATTCTTAACGGGTTTCCAGCCGGTATCCGAGGGTGGGCAGTGATTTATCCAACAGTTCACGGGTAACTAACTGCACGGGGCTTCTTGGTAGAGGGGAAAGTAATTTCCGAGTCACCTCCGCGGCCCCAAAAGCAACACTAGGAGCGCGGGTACATGAAGTTCGAGCTTCGCGCCAACGCGCCTCATGGGTGGGGGGGGGGGGGGGGTCAAAGCAAGGCGAGAGTTATAAAGCCGAGCTTTCTGGTAGTGCACGCCACGGCGTCGGATCGGCGGCAATATTCTCGACAGTGTCGCGTGCACATCGGCCACACCAGCTGCCCGAAATAACCCTCTGACTGACCGCGCATTTATCTTGTGCCGAGAGCGAGCACACGCTAAACGCCAACGTCCTATAGCAAGCAGCCTTGAGCTCACGATTTAGAGATGTTTTTCACCTCTTCCTGCTTCTTGCTTACTCCTTTATATGAGCTTTGCCATTGCGAAACGTCGTTTTTTCATACCCAACAATTCTGGACAAAAGCGGGAAACCGTTTTTGAGCGGGAAACCGCTTATGAACGCATTTTTTTCGTATAATGCAAGATTTCACTATAACAATATATCCGCAGATCACCCGACGGCAGTCCTTTTTTTTTCTATTAACGCATTTGTTATCGTCAAAACTGTTCTCCATAGGTTTTCTATGGCAGTCTTAACTGTTCTATGCGATCGATGGAAGCACTTTAAAAGAAATATTTTGCTACATATCAGAAGAATGGACCATTAACTTCAATGTTTCCATAACAGTGTCTTACAATTTTCCAATTTTCAAAATGTTTGCCCGAGAATGTTGGAAATGTCCCTTCGTTAACTTCATCATCATCTTCAGTCCGCAGGACAAAGGTCTCTCGCATATCCATTCAATAAATCCTGCCCAGTGGCAGCTGCAGCCACCGCATTCCTGCAAATTTCGAGCCGTCGCCGCATCGACAACCACCCGAACCGGAGTCGTCACTTTGGCCCCCGTATGCTTACTGTCCGCCGGACTTTTCCTTTTTCTTGTCTATGTAATGTTGTGGTATTCCTACATCTAATACCTTGTACGCCTCTCTTGTCCTAATTGGACGGATTAACTTTTCCGCTGTCTGTCTCCTGCTTGTCGCATTTCATGCTTTGTATTGTTTCTGCCGCTCCCCCTGTTCGTTTTTACCTTGTTGCGTTGTTCTCTGCCGTCATGTAAAGACTTTGTTTTAAACCCTCAACCCATCGAGTTCCTTGTCGATGACCGACGCATCCGTACACGTGCACCACGCACGGGCTGACCGGCCTTTACACTCGCTTTCAGGCCACCGGGAAGCGTAAAGCGGCCCCTGTGCCTGGTCGGCTTGCGCCAGGCAGTCGACGAGCGGTATAGTTGTGACGTGAGAAAAGAAGAAGACAAAACCAATGGGCGACCCGTACTGCATCAGCTTCACAAGTGCTTCAAAGTGGACAGTCCCGAAATGAGTTTGTGAATCAGTTTTATGACGGCCTCAGGTGCCCGCTCGGAAGAGAAATTTAGGTCAGTGGTCTGCAATGTGACACGACAGCAATCGGGATATTCCCAGTATTGTGCTAAACGCTGTATGGTGGAGACCGTGGAGGCAAGCAGAATGGCCCAGTATGCTGCCCCAGCGTCAAGATCAGCTGCTGTGTGGCACGCTGACTTGTCCTGCTAGTCCTTGTCTGCCCACAAGTTGCAGTTGGTCGCTGCCCCCTTCGGCCAGTTCGCTTGCGGCGAAGTACACCGGGGGAGGGGGCCAGCCGCAGTGGCCGCTCGTCGTTGTCCGGGCACAACATCGTACGCTTCAACGCTGTCGCCTCAAAGAGAATTCGTTTTCCTAGGCGTTTGCGTCGGGATATAGGCAGCATCCGCTGCCAGTGCACTATCGCACGAACATCAAGGCATGCCCAGCTAAAATTTCTTTCTTAATACTCACAAAATGCGTCGTAGACGCTATTTTGTACCCAGCTCGGCCGGCAACACGACGCAGTTTTTTTGTTGTTGTTTTTTTGAGGGGGGGGGGGGGGGGGTACGCTGGAGCATGAAATCTAAGGTCTGACGGAAGCCTTGTTCACTGAACAAAGCTTCCGTATGGAAGCCTCTGTTTTGACAAAACGTCTGTTTTGACAAAAACCTTTCGTCGGCGTCTGCCTTTTTTTCTGTTGAAATGAGTTACGCTGGAGCATATATGCATTGAGTACTTTTACGCAAGGGCCCAACTCCTCTACTGCAGCAAAGTACAGCGTGTGAAATAGCTGGGATCCGGGAAAAACCGAGTAATCGCAGCCGCGAAAGGCGGCCATCCTCACAGAGACGAACATACGGGGGGAACAGCCCCACCTCGAGCGTATACTTTCGAAAGCGATCGCTAGGCACCTTTGAGTGGCGCCCCTATTGGCGATTTTCCCGGCCTAGAGGAAACACCTCAGTTGATCCAATGTGGCAGCGCTACGGAGCCCTTTTTCGTGGCCAGCCTAGGCAAAATCTCGCTTCTTCTGATTTTTCGCGAAAAACTCGCGCTTGTTTGTCGATTGTTACATCGCCGAGTGACCAAAACAGTCCCTCCCCGACGATGTCAACTAATAAACGAGCCGTTGTGAAAGCGGAGCGGTAGGCTGTCGACGCGCGCTTTGAAGAGATTTTAAATCATTGACGTTGACGAATAAAGCGCTTGTACCACGGGTGAATGGAAAAAAACAACCAACAGGATATAAGGTAAGCAAGACCCAGCGATTATCAATCTGTAGTGCTGTTTCGCAGAAAACGAGCTGGTTTTAACTGGAACCTTTCTGCGTTTGTTCGTGCTCATAAAGTCGATCATCCACGTGCTACTTTGAATATGAATGTGTGTTTCTATTCGTGTGTGTAGGTGGAAAGTGAGAACGATGAGGTTGCCTTTCCCGCGCACTGTTTCCTCGGAGTAATTAACCGCACCTTGTGCTCTCAGTTTGTAAGCAGCGGACAGAAGGCACGTAATGCAATTATTGTTAGATTGTATCCGATACTCACCATTCGCCCGCCTTATTGATCTCGGTGACAGCGAGGGCACGGGGCAATAACGAAGTGCAAATGAATCATAATGAAATGGAATTCAAATGACATTATCATACTACTCCAACCCTCTTTTCATGAACGTGCATGCTATAACCCGGTTATTACAGGACAGTCACGCACAAAATTTTGCATAGGCCCTGCTAGTCCAGGCATATCATCTTTTTAGAAATATAGGCTGCGTGCCTGATAAGAAAAGCGCTTCCATGGTTCTGCAAGCGTTCCACTACATCTAGAAAACTTCCTGTTCCCACCTCTATCTGCATTACTGGCACCAGGAAAACCACGCAGTGACACTTAGCGGTTTTTCTAGCTCGTTGCAAACTTCCATGTAACTGCGCAGCTAAGATATATTTTTGCAAAAAAACTCTCAACAACGTCTAAACATGCCGGCGAAGCAGCCGCAACAGAGCAAACGACGGGGTTCCGTGCGCGCCGATCCTTTTCAGACTAGTTCGCGGAGCCGCGGCAGTGGGGCGCCGATAATCGATATCGTGAAAATCGCCGCTAGGCGGTGCACGGGGCCTATAGCACGCTGCACAGCACTGCCACGAAACCTGGCTCAAAGAAGCGATGGCTATGTATGTGAAGTCTCCAAGTCACAGATTCAGCAAACAGCCATCTTGGACCTCGAAGCTGTAGGTATACAAGCAGCTACAGATCATGGTATGCTTCCTCGTACCCCTAAGCAATGCCCGACCATGTGTCCCCGCGGAAAAGTGTGGAAATCGGTTCACAGCTAGCTTGAGACTTCACAGAATGCTTTTTGGCACGCACCAAATTCAGTGAACACCAAGGTTCAGGCTACAAACTGTGAGCATTTCGTAATCAGCAATTCTCTGTCATCTTGCTGGAGGAAAAACGCTGGCCGCAATGACCTCCATTTACGTCCGTCTAGCACCGGCCGCGGCCACATTACATCAGCAAATTAACGTCCCAAGCTGGTGTGTCCGTCGCCTGCCCAACTCTCCGCCTTTCTTCCCTTCGTGTCCCCTCACTTACTGCACTAGCCCGCCAGTTTTCTGTTCTGGGCATCATACTATAATCAGCGCACATTTATTTTCCTCTTTTTACTGCAACGAAACTTTCCTCAACTGACGTTTGTTCGGTTGTCAACGCTTCTTTTTTCTGTCGTTTTAATGTCACACCTGTTGCTTTTCTTCTTATCGCTCCCTGCGTGGTTGCTATAGCCTCGTTTCTAGCTTCTTTGTATAGCCTCCGAGTTTCGGTGTCACGACAGGGGACAACGTTCGTTAAGCTTGCTTCGTTTTCACAGATATGTTTAGGCAACTGTTCACCACTCCATCCCATTCTTATTGGCCTCATAATTTCACTCCCATTATTAGACGGACTATGATTGCTTGGCCTAGAAGATGAATTCCATGATTACTTCCAACACATCGTTACCTATACCCGCCGTGGCGGCTCAGTGACTGGCGTTCGGCTCAGCCCAGTGTCGCGGCACCGAAACTTGGCTGCTGCGGCCGCATTCAATGGAGGCAAAATGCAAGAAAAAAAAATCCAGTGTGGTGTGCGATATCGGTGCACGTTAAAGAACTCCAGCTGGCCAAATTAATCCAGAGCCCTCCTCTACGGCGCCCCTCACAGCCAAAGTGCAGCTTCAGCACTTTCAGCACCCTTTAACTGAAACATCCGTAGTTTCCCCGCTGCTCCACAGCCGTTCATTCAGTTTCCCCGAAGGTCTTCAGGGGGCCGACCTCTCGTTACTTTTGCTACGTCATGAGCCGCCCAGAGTATAAATGTAAGTGTGCGGCACTCAAGCAAGTGTACGCTGCGCACGGCGACGCCTCTTTTGCTTCCCACCGTAATGGGCTGTGCTGTGCGTCATCGTCGGCCACATGATCAATAGTACGGCGGACGCTGAAGGTGCCCGCCGCAGAAAGCGCGCTCTCAGTGTAGGGGTGTGAAAATTATGATAACTTCCAATCGAACCGTTAAGACAATATGCGCGTAAAAAAAAACGAAAACTAGTTTCCAGTACCGAGCAGTTCTAATCAGAAATATTAGGAAAGAACGAGAAAGAATTAATGAAATCAGCTTAAATAAATCAGACAGCCAGCCTGCGAAAAATATAATGTCTACTCGTAAACTGGACAGCGTAAGAATGAGCAACAGGTAAAAGTTCAACACTCAATATCGCCATGCTGACAGCAGCACTATTACAATGATTGCGCAGGATTAGACACATGCACACGGTTAGTTCAAATGGTTCTGCACTGATGTATCGGCGAAACTCTGTGATCATAGAACTTTAAAGGGAGGGAAATCTAACATCAGGCACCATGATGGTTGTGCAAAAGTAATTAGGTACACGTACAAAATAGTCTAATTATAGCGTTACAATCACATCTCGGGCCTAGATCAATCTATTTTAAGTATGAAAAGCTTTTAACTCTCATTCTCGGCAAACTAGGGCCAACGTCGTCTAAAGATGAATGAGAACATGAGGTCGACCAGGAAGGACATGAACCCGAACCTGGAACATGAACTCGAACTTCTCCGAATCCGAAACATTCTGAACTTTTCCATTCGAATTGAGAGAGAGAGAGACCTTACCACCTAAAGCGGGATTCGAATAGCCGGCGGCGCAAACAGATGAGCTCCGCTTCTCCGTTAGGCCACTCGGCCATCACCGCAGCCCTTTCGCGCTGTGCTTTATGTACCGTCGTCTTCATCGTATTTCATCCGTTGGCTATGTGCGTCGTGTGTTTGCGAATACCACAAAAAAAGAGAGAGAGAGAAATTGGTTTTCAGGAAAGGAAAGGTGCAGTTACTTGCTCAAACGTGCCCTGAGGGATGTGATGAAGAGAGAAATGAAAGAAAGTGGGGGAGGAGGGGGGAAGCGAAGAAAAAATTGAGTGCCGTAGTGGAGGATTCCGGATTAATTTGGACCACCTGAGGTACCTGTGCGACCGCGACCACACTTCTTGCAGCTGCGTCGGCGTGCAGGTCGGCAGCGGCGGCGGTGCACGGCCGTGGCGACTTCGTTTCAGAGTCCGGCGTCCTAGGCCTTACCTAGACCACCCTTCCCCCTTAGGCATCAGGCTATCCTTGCCAATGGAGACTAATGATTGAATGAACGAATGCATAGCGTGAGCTGGCGCGACCTCCTTCTCTTCGGCACGTGGCGAGCACTGATCACGGGGGTCACCGCACACACAACGTACGCAGCGAAGGAAGCCGAGCGGGCTGTTGGTAGCTAAGGAAAGCTAGGGAAAGGACAATGCATTACATAAATTGTGAGGTTTTAAACGTCCCGAAGCGACTCAGACTATGCGGACTGCCGCAGTGGAGAGCTCCGAATTGATTTAGACCGCCTGGGGTTCTTGCACTGACGTCGCACAGCGCACGCTTGTTTTTGCGTTTCGCCTCCATCAAAATACGGCCGCCGCGGTCGGGATCGAACCCATGACCTTGGGATCAGCAACCGAACGCCAAAGCCACTGAGCCACCGGGGCGCGCCGGGGCCTCATGAGGGAGGCTCCTTAAGAGTCGAGTGCGGCTACCATCATCTATGAGCTGTCCTAGAATACGCTACGTCTTCATGCAATGCATTCCGTGCTTACGTCTACTGTGGACGGCGAGGTAGATAGTGAATTTTTTACCATATTTAACGACTGGTTGCTGACAGTTTGGCGTAATTCATCCCTTGAATTGTTTACCAGACAATATCTTCGACAAAAGATCGTTCGCCCAGGAATTGCGACTTAATCCTTACCCTTAATTTTACCGAATTCGACGTCCCGAATACTCGCCGCAGGAATGCAGTGAAACGATTGTCTTCCTGCCTGGTACCAATTTTATTTGCATTTTGTTCTCTTATAGTGAAGTTTGCTAAGCGGACCTTCTCGATGTTTTGCATTCAAATTTGCGTATGATTCGTCAAGGCCTTGGCTGTGCAATGCCTGCATTACCACTACCAACCTGACTAGCAGTTACACAAGCATAAAGGCCGCCAGAATTAAGAGAGACAGCACGCACTTTGAGCAAGGCGGTGTAAACGTTGTCTGGAGCTGACAGAGTTAACGCCATCTTAGCACCTGCGCCAGCGACAGTACGACTTGGTTAGTTTAACGAATACCGCTACGCGAAATTCTCGAGACTTTGCGAGCTCCGACCATGTTGATGCCGTTTCCGGCTAGCTATTTTGGTCTTCCTTTCATCTCCCGTCTTCTGCGCGGAAAGAGCATGGGTCCCCATTTTTACCACAGCTAACTATGATTTTGCGGTCACTATGCAGAGCCTTGAAATCGAACACCAGTCAACATCTCAGGTGACTAGGGTCACTGAAAGATGAGCAACTAATCAACGTTTCTCTTTCCAGAGACCGCGCTTGTTAAGGGTGCCAGTCAGACAAAATAGTGAGACATGTCTTACACACGTCTTTCTCTTCGCCGCTGGTTTTCATTAGCTGCGGCAAAAAGCATGCACGGACGTGGGCACAGCCTACGCGCATGCAAAGCATCTCGCGCTGCACGCGCGCTCCGCAGGGCACGTTAATTGACACAGGCGCCGCCGTGCGACGGCAGAGCAAGCCCCTGAGCCGCCCGCACTATCTTATATACATCGTCGCGTATTCCTTGTCGTCGAGCCGCCCGTGGTGTGGCAACAACTTCCGCGCGAGATTGCGCGGCAACCACCTGCTCACCGTTGTTGTCAGCGCCAGCGGAGGCGCTCTTTATGGCGCGCGCAGCAGCCACAAAGAGGCGAAGACGGGCGCGCGCGAAGAAGCGGAAGAGCGTGCGACCAGTCCGCGGCTTCCACCGCCCCCCTTCTTGCTCATGCATGCGACGCGTGTATACGGCGGGCGGCTCTAGACAAAAGCCCCGGGAATAAGGTCTCGAGACAGAGATATCAAGGGAGGCGGCAGAGGATGCCGTGGCGGCGACGGCGCCGCTGACAAAGAGAGCCCGCTGGCGCAGTGCCAGCCTGCGGTCAGCGTTGACATGCAGCGGGCGATGAATGCTTCGCAGCGCCGAGGGTTCGTTCAGCCTCTCGTCGTTATTGCGAGTGCAGCAGCGGCTGGAAGGGCACACACAAACAGCGCTAAGAGAGTCTGGCTAACGCGCGTTGCACCGAGTCAGTGACTGGCTCGACATTGTGTGGCTGTGGTGGAGGAGGACTGAAGGCGAGAGTAAGTGGCGCGCGGGAGGACGTCGTTGTGAGGGGCTGCTCCAGTCAGGGAGACGGAAGGAGGGTCTTCTACAGAGCGCTGCTGATCTCACGATCACAAGGTCTTTCGAGGCATTTTTCTTGGAACTGCCATGGCGGAAATTGTACTGCAGCCAGAAGACAAAATTCTTGGCCCCGTGATATGACATTTAGGACAAGAGAAAACGGACTCGCTGTTGGCGAGCATAATGGCCAGCATGGCAGAGCAGTCCAGGTGCACCGTTCCCCTATACACGTGTCCAACGGCAGTACACGGCCTTGAAACTTGAACGACGAAGTCTTTGCGAACAAGAATGAGTTCTTGCGCCAAAGTCCACAGGTGCAGTCATTAGCGGGGTGTTTAGACCCGCCGTGGTGGCGCACCGGCTATGACGTTCGGCAACTGATACCAAGGACGCGGTATCGAATCTCGACCGCGGTGGCCGCTTTTCCATGCAGTCAAGATGCAAAGACACCAGTGTGCTGTGCGATGCCAGCGCACGTAAAGGACCCTAGGCGCTCTACATCGATCCGGAGACTTCCACTACGGCGTCAATTTTAGCCTCCCATGTTTCGCTTCGGTACGTCAAACTCCACATACCAACCACCATCTTCCTATAGCTTTAAGTGGTACTACAACGCTAGGCATCTGCGTATACTGAGACCGCGTCCACTCACAAGAGGCCCTGTTTTGTGCCAGAACATTGATATTACACTGAATCAAGCGTTGGGTATAGAAGTGACTGAAGACAGGCGAAGCTACATCTCCTACAACGCAACGAAAACCGATTACATCTCCAGCATTCGAAAGTCTCACAGTCTGAATGCGTTCTTCGCTTCCTCAGGTACGAAACTTGAGCGCATTTCGCCAGCTGCAAGGATACCTTCCCGTTTTCAGGCATCGTCGCAAGGTATACTCACTGCGCATGAGTATATGCTCACTGTCTTAACAAAGCTCAGGGAAGAGCAGCCCGCTGCTCCTATATGCTCGCGTACATTCATGAACGGACGAAACGATTATATTCCAAGCGGGCGGCCGCCTTTGGCGCCATGTGGTGGGATTTTCGCAGGTGCAATAATATCAGATAAAAGCTTTGATGATGGGAGTGCTGGATCTACTTGAAAGTTTTATTATTATTATTATTATTATTATTATTATTATTATTATTATTATTATTATTATTATTATTATTATTATTATTATTATTATTATTATTATTATTATTATTATTATTATTATTATTATTAAAGAGTATCTCGAAGCGTAATCACGCTGCACCACGGCGCACGCTACGGTGAAGGTCATGCGTTTACACTGTCGCATTTCATCTGTCTGAACGACTGCACAGGCAAGCATTCCCGCCTGCACACACGCATACGCCCGCACGTACGCAATGTAAAGAAAAGGACATTTCAGTTCATTCACAGCGTGTGCCGTTCTCGTATCACAGAAAAGCCGGCCACGTGGTGCTCATTTTTCTCTCTCTCTCTCTTTTCTTTCTATCCCGCCTGCCTTGGCCCAGTTTCGTGAGCGGAGATGAGCAGGAGCTGCTGATGAAAGAGCCAGTTACCGTTCGCGGTCGGCTTGCTTTCAATGCCGCACCGCATTATGGAAGCCCATGATGGATTCTGCGGCTGGAAAGTTAGATCCCTGTAATAGCTGCAGCAGGGGCTTAAAAGGCCGCATGGCACGGGACACATTTCCGTTCGGAAAATGAACAGCGAACGTGCGCATTTTTCTCTCAGAACGTACGGCAGCATACACATGGCTCTTTCTGGCCCTCAGTAAGGCCGTTTTCTCAGAAATCGAGATATTTGCGATTATTTAAAACCACAAGGACTCGTATCAGCTTTAACTCAAACCATGCTATTACAAGGTATCAGAAAGCACACCGCGAAAAAGTTTTGTCCCAAAATTTAAACTTCAAATTTACTTTGAAAAAATGTGGAAATCTAAAGAATTTCCTCCTGTCCGCTGCTCCTGTTTGAAAAAAAAAAAAAAAGCCGTCGTTCACGTCAATACGCGTCTACGTGCGGGGATAAACTTGTGCGGTAAGCAGCATTTACCCAAATTAAGGTGATTTTTTACACTTTGGACCACCATATATAAAAAAAAGGTTTGTTTTCTTCAAAAGAACGCTGCTGTAATACTAATTAGGCTTGTCCTGACTGATATAAAAAATTTTAGCCAAATCTATAATGTCAAAAAATTGGCGCGCCTTCTTTCGTGTGGAACTGTCCTGTCTGCCGACATGCGGCGCGCTAAGAAGCGCTTCTGGTGGTGGTGGTGGTAAACCTTGTTCAGTAAAAAGCTTTGCGTCCCCTGAACTGGGAGGCGCCCTTAGTGCAGCTAGGGCTCCTACGCCCTTAGCTGTTTGCTGCGCCCGCTGGACCTGCTGTCGTTGGTCCTCTAGGCTTGAGCCGGAGAGCACGACCTGGATGACTGAATATCATTAAGTGATACTTGAGAGAAGTGATAGCATGAAGCGCGCATCATAAAGTAATCTAACCACCTCTCTTTTCGATGTGGCCAGATCACTTCGTGATACGCGCGCTCTGTGGACCAAAAGTAAACTTTCTTACTTTTCTTCGTGTGAAATGGTGTTGCGAACCACCTGAGTTAATTATTTGTACTATTAATCACAATTTTCATTAACCTTCGAAACGCACCGTTAAATCATGTTCGATAATGTACAGTTTTCGATGAGTTATTCGTTCTGCGAACGAGTCTGTTACGAATTACCCCATTACGTCTTCTTTGACGAGTGAGTCTTGGACCAGTCGACCGGGCGCGCCTTTTTATATCGAGTTCAGGGTCCTTCAGCGTTGTTCTTTCATTCGCGGTTTGGGTAAAGCTGTACATCTTTTGTGCTTTCATTTCGTGCATACTAGCGCAGAAGTTGAAGACGGCATAAAAACCTCAGTTGTGATCGAACATTTCGTGTCCAAGTCAGTGAAAATAAAGCTTGTACTAAATGGCGGACTTTGCTGGCAACAAAGCGGTGATTTTCAATTCGCATGGCTTCTCGGATGGCTGGACCGCGGAAACCTCGTTTACGACGAGCCTACAATCGTGTTTGCTTCCCCGACTCGTGGTCACCCTTGAGATGATGTGGCGTCGGATAAATCGTCTTTTTCCACAAGTAGCTTCTTTTTTTTTATTTGCTATCGAGATAGAAAGAAAAAATGAAAAAAAGAAAGAAAATTTAGAAAAGAAGTGTTTCGAAGAAGCTCTGCGAAAAAGAGCTTGCTGTCTGGATATACAAACAGGTGCACGAAAGACCGCATCCACGTCTCCGGGATAAACGCTCTTTTCTGCCAAGATACGAAAGAGTAACGGGCTCAAGTGTGCGGAAAAATTTAATCGAGTCGCTTTTTACTTCCTGTTTATGAAACTCGCCGAAACTCTGGCCGAGACAGAAGAACTCGTCGGCAGCCTTGGCTCGACGGAGCATTCGAATGTGCGGCTACCCTTTTCTTCACCCCCCCCCCCCCTAGCTTTTTTTTGCATTTGAATTAAATTACTCGCGTGCTTTCTGTTTGCCCCCTGGCTATTTCTAATGTCAGAGCAAGATTAACTCGAGGCCAGGTATCCTTCCTTCCCGGTTTCTATCGCTCGCCAACCGCAACACCGTCGAGCAGCCACGGCGAGCGATGTGGAGCGCGATACGCGAGGCAGAAATTAAATGAGCTCCTCCGTCCGTGCCGTTCATATATCAACGCTGGCACGCATTTGCCCGCTGTTCAACGGTCCTTTGTTTACAGTGAGCGACCGCGGCGAAATGGTACATACCCCCCCCCCCCCCCCCTTTCTGAGCGTTGAACTTCATCTCAGTCCCTTCCGCAAAGCAAAACTCGTGCGCGCGTGCGGTGCGCGCAAGCTCAGGGTCATCAGGCACGCACGGCGCTGCGGCGTCCTTTGACGGAGTCGGCAAAAATAAGGGAGCCGGGAGGAGAGGAGGAGAGACACGTTTAGGGTTGCGTAATCGCTCGCGGCCAACCTGAGAGGTCCTTCATCATCAGGGCTAATTAGCGTGCAGAGACGCTTACATTAAAACCGGGCAACGCTGTCCGTTTGAACTGTGGGAGGTGTCTTACACAATGAACTTAAATGCACACTCCGCCGCCACTGGAACCACTGCGGGATCGAGAATAGCACCGCGCCGCCGCCGCAACCGCGAGAGTTCATTCCCAGGCCAGCGTGGCGAGCCTTTGGTTTCGCGTCCGCCACTGAGTCGAGCGAGGTCATTATGCAGGCTCGCCCTTTAGCCAGGGAAACGAGACGCGCATTGTTTCCACTGCGCGGCTTCTTGTTCCCCCTGTAAGCCTGTCTCGATCCCTGCCCCATTGTAGGCTCTCCGTCTGTGTTCTGTAGGAGTTCCACGTGCGCGTCGTCTTGCGACGCGAGTGTATTTAAAGGGGGCGTGTTGATTCCCTCCTTTTTCTTCTCGAGCGCGACCTTTCTTTTTGGCTCCGCTTATCGCGCCTTCGTCTCTTTTGTCTCAGACGGGACCCGGTTTTTGTTCCTGACTGCCGGGTCGTCGCCTGCAGTAAAAGAGTAGCCCATCGTGTGGCATTAGTTTGAATGACGCATCCTTTTTTTTCTCAAATTTTTGTTTCCAGCGGAGGATTCTTTTCTCCCTTGATGAATCCTATACGTGCTTCAAGGTGGCCGCGTGAAAGAAACAATGCAATAGACGCCAGTCATACAAGTTTAAGGTGCTGCTCTTTGAAGCTTCTGTTTCGGACACCCGAATTTCACGTGCGAACGCGCAGTGGTGGGAACGTTCGGGACGCCCCTTCACCCTCCCGTGCGGTCAGCGCTGCAGTGCTTCCAGAAGCTCGGCATTGCACGCGTGCCGGGGCCACTCGGGGGCAGCTGTGCTCGCGCGCTGCGGGGCTCGGGCGCAACGCCGCTCCTGCGGTTGCTTATTTAGTCGTCGCGACTGGCGCAGCCAGAGGCAGCATGGGAGCACGCTCGAGTGACCCAGAGACCGCGACGGCATTCGCACACGCCGCCGCCCCTTTGGACAGCGCTCTCGTGGGAGAGGTCTAGACGGAGCAATAATAACAGCCGTTCGTGCATACAGCCGTGGGACTGCGCTCGGGTGGATTAGCTGTGGCTACTCCCTCGTTAGAAGCCCACTAGGATTGCTCGCCGTGCACGCTGCGTTAGCGTCGCGACCGCTGTTGCGTTCGATCCATGTGCTTTTGCCTCACCGTCGTCTTTCAGCCCGGTTATCAGCCGCATCGTTGTGACCTTTCTGCCCGATGTGGCAACCCTGAGCCTGCTAAAAACGTCGTGCTTAAAGCGTGGTCTGTTCAGTTTTTCCCGCGCTGGACCAGGAAAATTTGTTTTGAACACGCGTTGGAAGCCGCCACGAACTTTGCGTGCCACTGGCATCCCATTACTCCCGTTCACTAACATACTTCTAGACGACATGCTCTGCTTTTCTGGGCTTTACCTTAATAACTGTTAGGAACTTGGCTTTTTTTTTTCACACACAATCCTTTCGCGAAGAGATTGTAAGGAGCTTTAGGAGCACAACGCGATTACGAAGCATGGTGTGTACGGAAAACCCTGCGCATCGCTAGCCCCGTTCTCGCATTACCGTTGCGATTGCATTTACTGTGTTTCATAGTGCGTTGCGCAGCAAGGACTAATAGAAAACAGAGCGAATGCCTTGTCAGTATACACGTACAGCCGCGTACGGCAGCGTGCGGTCGCGGACGGTGACAGTGTCCAGCATTCTCGGACAAAAATTTTGAATATTGGAATATTGTAAGGTACTGTTGTGGAAATATTCAAGGTACTGCTCCATTCTTCCGATGTGTGGCAAAATCTTTCTTTTAAAAATTTTCCCTCGCTCGCATGGAGTACTTAAGACTGCCATAGAAAACCGATAGTAAACGTTTTTGACTATAGAAAAAAAAAGTTAATAGCGAAAGATGTAAGCCTGCCGAGGGGACATCGGCGGATATTGATTCTTATAGTGAAATCTTACAACATATGAAAAATTGCATTCATAAACTCGTTCACGTTGAAACATGCTTTTCTCCAGAATTGCTCATCATGCATGCTTCGGTGGTCAGATGTTCTTGACGCTGTAAATGGAGAAAATTAATGGGTCTCTGATATCTAGCAAATAAACGTCCTTGCACCAAGTTTGGTGCAATGAATGCACCAATCTTTTTATGCCCGTCAGGAACTAGAAGACAGAAAAGTTGGAACGCCGAAGTGTGGTCCATATGTTATTTTATCAATGACTGTACGTCTCTTTTTTTTAATAGATGCCCGCCTTTAGTACGAGACACTTCGTTGCTGTTGTTCTAGCACGAAGCACGTTGTTCTTCCAACACAACCTGCGCTCGTACGACTCTGATTCCTATGTATAAATTGTTGCCGATACGAATGGCATACGTGTGAAACTGCGTCGAAAGGAGCCATTCCACGTAACTGGGACTCGGAAGCCCGCTCGGAATGTCCCAGTTGTACCAGGGCCTTTGAGGACCCCCCTCCCGCCACAGCCGAGAGTCGAACCCGCTATCTGTGCACCAACAGCAGGGTGCTTGAGAGGCGCCGCCGAATGCAGGTCAACAGCTGTTAACAACATGCGCAACAGCCGCCGACGATGTCGATCATATACGGGCAATATAGGTGGCACACAGCTGGGCTTCCTGTTTGCCCGCCGCTCCATATAGGCTGCCCCCACCCCTCCCTGTTCTCGGCAGAGAGAGAGCCTTGACCGCGCCGCTTCCCGACGTCCGCCATAAAGCCCCCGTGCCAGATCAGCGTGAGAGAGGAGGGCGGACATGTTCCCTCACACTCCGCCGATGATGATGTCGCTGCTGCGCTGCCCTGCATGGCCGGCAGTTCGCTGCGTTCGATCCGATCCGTTCGATACCTCTCGGCGCCACTTGCAAACGCCGCGCTGGGCACAGGGCCGGCATGCACTGTTTGTGTGTTTTTTTATAGTCGTCCACTTTCGCGAATATTGCGAATCATTCTCTTGTATGCAAAAACAAAAGCGTAATTTAGATCACAGGCTTCCAGAAGAACGAAATTGGTTTCTGGCGCTGTATCGCTGAAATCTCGTAGAAGTTACCGTGGGCTCAGGCAGCTTTAGCTCAGGACCCGCTAGAGGTGCAGGCGGCGGTTCGTGTTACGTAAAACCAATGTTTGGTTTCCAACAAAAAATCGGGCGTTGGCCCGTATATTAAGTTACAGCACCTAGCCAATTTGGGAAAAACTGGCTTAGCGAAATGCGATGATTTGCACCCTGCAACCAACGTGAATGTACCACTTTAAGGAGAGTGGCTTATGCAGAGTCCTTCGCCAAGAGCGGAAAGCAGCGTGTGCGCGGCTGTATAGTGCCAAATTTGGGTACCACTCGCCGTACCGGTGGCGGGGTGCAACGACAGCAGTCAGCCTGGCTCCGAATTACCCGACGACCGTGCATACTAGAGGTGGTCACAATAGATACTCCTTGCCATATTTCTGTAGCACTTCTAAGCCGCATACCGCATTTACCGGAATTTAACGCGACCACGATTGTAACGCGAGGGTCGACTTTGCGGGCGCTTAACGGAAAGAGCGAACGAACAGGAATGTGACGTGAGGAAGGATGCCGCAGTGTGGCCGAAAGATGAAAAGTTTACGAACAAAAGTAGCTCAGCAAATGGCTTTCACGCCTCCTTTCTGTTTCAAGAGAGCCGCACAAAAGATTACCAGATAAGACCGATACGAAGATAAGTATGGAGACCCGCCGCACTGCCACCGTACCGACCACCGTGTGCTTTAGACACATGGACGTAAAAGCGAAACTTCTCCGAGTCGCCGAACAGCGCGGCGAGTCATGTCTCCCGAACGTCGGTGGCCGTTCTCGGCAACATTTAAATAAGTCGTCTGCTTGCACGTAATCGTCGGAAAATTGCGTGAGCTCGATGTCGCCTGGAAGTGCGTCAGGCAGTGATACCGAGGAAAGTAGCGGGAGCGTCTTTCCGCGTGCAATAGCAACGCCAAGCTTTCCGTACGCCCGAAGCGGATTATCGGCGGCGCAGCGAACGTGGAGGCCTTTACGATGCCTTCAGGTCGCGCGTATTCTATCGCATTTCCTCGGGTCGAATTCGCGCTCGGTACGCGTGTGCGCAGTCTCCGGCGAGGAGTTTCTGACCGCTGGGCCGCTGCTCCAATGTGCGTTGATCGGTATTTGTGGCTCAGAGGTTCCGTTGGTCGACCAATGCGGCATTCCTTTTTGTGAGTGTGTGTGTGTGGGGGCCGACCTGCACGACGCACTGCCTATATGCGAGTAAATACGGCAGAGTGTGCTTTTGTTCTTGCGTAATAATTCGATTTCAACGAGAATATTCAATTATAACGAGAGGGGTGACTTTTCACTTGCACTTATTTTCGGCAAAAAAAATTAATAAAACCCGCATTACATTTAAGTAAATGCGGTACTCATTTGCTAGGGCCTGTTGTTGCCTTCCGCCGAACTTTACTTTGCACGGAGAGCAAGTGCTTTGAGGTTTATTATTATTTTTTAATACCATGGTAAGCAAATGATTTTCCAGTCACGGACCGGACCGAGAAATGGACAGAAGGAAACTGATAACCCTTAATGACTTGTTCCTGAATACGCATGATCCGCGTGCCGCAACATAATCGCCCGGACGGCCTAGAACTGAACGACGAAAAAATGGACAACGCTGCGGTTGTCTCTTCCTGCTGTGTCCTCCGCGTGTGCGACGATATTACGAGCGGAAAGCGACTGCACGCACTGGCCCATGCGATCACGACTCAGTAAGTACGATAACCGTTGGTTATCGCCAATGCGGGTAACGGGCAGGCATGCACGTTTTTGAATGCGCCTTTCGACACACCGCGGTAGGGGAAAGATGAAAAGAAAACGCACAATCCGAGCCAGATTGAGAATTTTTATTTTTTTGCACGCCGAAGGGCTCCGTTTGGGGGAGAGCTTTGATGCGTTGAAAAGTTGAGTACATGAGCGTTTCCGCCTCCATGGAAATGCGGCCACCGCGATTGAAGATCGAACCCGCGTGCTTACGTTCAGCAACAGAACTCCTTAGCTACTCAGCCAGCACGGCGGGTGTGGCCAAACTGGAGCACAGCACACCTCCTTCCCGCAAAGAAAAGAATAAAGGAATATAGTAGTAGTGCCCGCAGGGGCGAATAAAAGGGTGTGGTGCCACATGGAATCGCCCACTTGCGAAAGAAATGCCCCCCCCCCCCCCCCCCCCCCCAAACAGGGTGCCCGGAAGGAAAACTATGCTTGTCCTATGGGAGAACAAACATTGGGGGTTCAGCCCGACGCGATGGCTGAGTGGTTACGGCGCTCGGCTGCCGGCCCGAAAGACGCGGGTTCGATCTCGGCCGCGGCGGCCGAAATTCGATGGAGGCGGAACTCTAGAGGCCCGTGTGCTGTGCGATGTCAGTGCGCGTTAAAGAACCCCAGGTGGTCGAAATTTCCGGAGCCCTTCACTACGGCGTCTCTCATAGCCTGAGTCGCTTTGGGACGTTAAACCCCCATAAACCACATCAAACATTGGGGGCTGGGTGTGCGTTGTGGAATTTAGAAAGATGGCATCCCGCTCAAGTCGGAGCTAGCAAGCTTCGTAAAACAGCACTAATGGTCGTCGCTTTTCAAGAGCAACGAGCACAGTTGGCGGTGGACGGTTCTCGCCTTCCCACTCCATCAGGGTTCAAAGTTAAACGTGAGCTCCGCTGGGTCAGTTGCTATCACGCCGCACCAACTGACCTGGTAACTTCTGAAAAACAGCGTATACGCTCAAAAATGGATATCCAGGTCAAACAACAGGACCGTTGGTTCAACGCTCACGTTGCCGGTTCGTCGTGGCCTGGTGCTGACGCACAATGCAAGCAGAATATAGTTGAGCCCGAAAGAAGGAGGGCTCCCTGCTCCACAAAAGTACTGCGGGCAACGCATTGCAAACAGTGGTAGACTATACGTGTAGGCGCGCTCGTTAAGATGTTCACAGGTCGCAACCTCTTACAACCTAACTCCGACTCTGCTGTCCCGCTGACGAAGCCCACAGCTTGTAGCGCAGCACTTGACTCTACTGTCGTGGATGCAGGTTTACACCACGTTTTACGCCACCAAGCTCCTCAGCCCAATCTACGGAGATAATGTGATGATTCTGAACCTTTTGAGATCTACAAGAGATAGAGAGACTCTTTTAAGCGCGACAGCGTTCAGGCTCCCGGCCCACCCCTGGTGAGAGGAGCGGGAGTTAGGCCGCCGTTGGTGGCTACCGCCTTGCCTCGCGACAGCGTGAGATGGGGCCCCGTTTTTACACAGCTGGTGTGACGTCACACCGACCGTAGCGCCCCTGGTGAGAGGAGCGGGAGTTAGGCCGCCGTTGGTGGCTACCGCCTCGCCTCGCGACGGCGTAAGATGGGGCCCCGTTTTTACACAGCTGGTGCGACGTCACTCTAGGTCACGTGGTGTGACGTCACGCAGCGAGGTCACGCTAAAGGTCAATGGTGCCTACCACCGCCTCGCCACGGAATGGGCTGAAGTGCGACCTAAAGTAGTATTACTTAGCAATAAAAAAAAGGTGAAATATGCGGTCATTGGAATTGCCGGATGAACATCGAAGGGCAATTCAAGAAGGTCTTAAAGTTAACGGGAAAGTCTAGTGCCCTTCAGATGGGCAGACAAATTTCAGTGCAAGGCGAATACACAGCAAGGGGGTATACGAGAAGGTTTCTGGGTTGGTCAGTTAGTCCAAAGTCCTTCAGCGTCAACGTACGTTTCGGAATGGTAATGATGAGCTCCAAATGTTATCTCTGTACGCCAGAGTACCGGAACGTCTGCTGCTTTGTGAAGGACAGGAATCTCCCTCCTCCCGTGTGATGCTCCTTCACTGCCTCTTCTCGGGCAGTGTTTCTCGAACCGTTCGTTTCAACATTACTTCTACGCGCGCAGGATCACGCGACATGCCGTGCAAGGACGTGACTACGTCTTGGATTATAGAACGGGTTCCGCGGAAAGAGTATGCATGCTGCCGAATAGCTATATGTGATCGTCGAGCGCCGACGTTTGGCAGTGCGTTGATCTGCACCCTGTGCCAGCATTTATCCCAACGACGACGACCGCAGGTTTCGATGAATTTCCGGGCCCCTCGATAGCAGGTTACAGGTAGTTCACCTCCTGATTAACACGTGTCGTTAACGATCTGTCAACAGTTTTCTGAGTCAGTGGGAAGGTAAATATTCGCCCTAGCTTCTCTAACCTGTAAAACTTGTGTCACGCGCCACTGCTGAGCTAGGTTCCGTGTTTCACCTGGCTGCAGGCACAACCGGTGGTGCCGTTTTAAGTAGTTGTCCTGTTGAAATTTGCTTTAGGCTAAATTCAGGGCAGCTTCCTTCTTTCTTTAATTTGTATTTCTCAAAAGTTATGGTAATTGAGAATAATGCATGATTACTTTTCTACGATTGAAGGCGAATGAAGAAAAGTGGCCAGCGGTCATCCACGTAACGCTGTTGCTGATTCAATCCGCAGTGATGTGCAAGCTGTGTTCTTCCTGTGATTCAGTGTAAATCTGGCAATTTAACAAAACTAACCGATGGAATGATCGCAGCCCAAGCTGCGTTACGATGCTTTGGTGCACGTAATTTAGAGCTGGCGCGTAGCACTCAATCCATTAACGCGTATTTCATTCCTACTCTGCTCGTCTGATAAAAAATTATGCAACAATGCAACGAAAACCTTCAAAACTTTAATTCTTAAACCTCATGCGTAAACCGGATCACGGAAGGCCTTAGGTAATTACACCTTCGCTGTCACTATCAATATTGTAAGTGAAGAAATGGCCTTTAATCATCAGCTGATTTCCCGTCTTATTTCAAGGACCGTGTCCCTCAAATCAAAACTGCCCGGAATCGTCCTGGCGAGCATCCTCGCAAAGCGGTACATGCGCAATAAAATTTACTACCTACTCCTCTTGAATACGTATATTGCTACATTTGAGAATTTGCCTACAGAGGTACTCCTTGTTAATAAGCTACCGAGAATTACTCTTACGTTTAAGCTTTTCTTCTGAAAAAACGGAATCAATGTGACCTTACAGGCCGACATAATTTACGTACGCACAGGTGTGTGGACTTTAATTTTTAAAACCCAACTCGCGACGCTTGCTTGAGGACCAATTGGGTGCTCACACCCCAAGCACGGCTGCCGCTGTTACATCTGCCGGACAAATGCTGGGGCCGGCCCCCTCCCCTCTCCACCTCACAACCGCCTTACGTTGCCTTCCTTGTCCCTGCCACATCTCCCGTGCCGTGAATGAGCGTATACTGCTTTGATTCGGCATCCGTGTACGCGAGGCACGTCTCGGAACTCTGCCCAAACGCGGGAAAAAGAAAAAAAATAAAATCTTTTCGCATACGGGGCGCAGTGCACGACCTCGTCAGGGCCTATCGGGAGGAAATTCAATTCCGCGTACGAGATCGAGATAGCCGGCCACGCGGTCGTCGGTGCAGAGCGCTGCCTTCGCATCGCATGGGGTCAACGTGTGCGCGGAGGGGGGGGGGGGGGGGGAAGGGGGGGGGACGCGGCAGGCGCGAGAAACCCGAGCCTGGCGGCGCCTTTCCAGACTTCTCGCGTCGTCGCAGCCCGCGTGAAGGCCTTGCTGTCGACCGCCCCAGCCCGAGGCCCGCGAGCGCACACTGCTCTGCAGATTGTCAGAAGACGGCAGGGGATAAGCGAAAACTGATCACGTAATAAGTCTGCGCGTTGCTAGTTTCTGGTTAGGCCGGTGCCGGGCGGCGTTCCGAGTACTCGCGAGTAAGCAGGCCGTGCCAAGGGCGGGCACCGAGCCCAAGGGCTTCCGCGCTCGCTTATGCATCACAGGCTCGGGAGTATCGGAGCGAGAGAGAGACGTGATAAACCGGGAACTGCGTTTTAGAGAACGCGGACTTTCCCAGCTCAGCTTCGCTAGGCTAGGTAGATTTTAGGTCACCGATAAAGAGGTTACAAATATGCAAGATTTCCTCGGAGACAGCGGCGCGCAGTTCGCACCGATGACGCATCGAGCGGCGGGTATGCGAGATATCGAAGCGATACTGGCGTTGCGTGGCGTTACGTGCTTCGGTAGCCACGGCAATTTCTTTCTGTTCTTTCAATTTCCCAGGCTGCCTGGTTATATGCGCCTGCTGCCGCCGCGAACCGAAGGGGCGGCGGCGATAAAGGACAATAGCGCTGCCCTCGCCGCTGCCTTCATTCTTCTGCGCGCAAGACAAGCGAGCCCGTATACGCTGCGCGTATACATACCACCCGTACATCCTGCCATTGTTTTGACCGTGCGTGGCCCGCGGCCATTCGAGACGACGGGCGAACAAGAACGGGGTTAACGCCGGCCGGGGGCGGCACCGATCGAGAGGGGCTCTCCATTCTCCTCCCCTCTTCTTGTGCCCATCTCCCGTCTTCTCCTGCACCGGCTGGTGCAGTGTCTGCTCTGCCTCTGCTCTCTTGCCTAGCGTTGCCCTGCCTCGAGTGTCCTGGCGCAACATCGTGTTGCTTTTTTCTCAGTCCAACTCAGCTTGAACCACTCGACGCTTGTCTTCTTTCCCCATGGGCCTGATGAGGTATGTGGGGTTTAACGTCCCGAGGTGACGCATGGGCTCCGGATTAATTTAGACCTCCTGGGGTTCTTAACGCGCGCTAACATCGCACAGCACGCGGGCGTCTCTTTCATTTCACTCCGCCTCGAAATGCGGCTGTGCAGGCCGTGATTCTATCCCGCGCCGTTGGGATCAGCGGGCGAACGACGGGCCTAAGGTTACGACCCCCCCATCCCAGTTTCTCGCTTTAACTTGGCTTATGTAAAAGGGCGCGGTCTTCCCGGCACTCTGCGCGATTAATGCCTTTTGCATTAATTTATTCCCGTCTGTTTTTGTTCCTAGCAGCATCCGCCCTCGCCTCCGTCTTCCCTTTTCGAAACGATCGCCTCCGTTTGCCCTCTTTCGTGCCGACGTATGCGCTCTCTGCTGTCCCTGTCGGCGCCGCTCCCTCCCGGCTGCGTGGAGCCGTCCATGTGCTGCGCTTGGAAGCGGCGACACGCGGATGGTCTCGTCGGCGAAGCTGCTCCGAGTGCGTCCGCATCGTCACGACGGGGCAGCCTGCTTTGCCGCCAGCCGCGCGTGTTCCCTGGACCGGAACGCGCGTGCGCGCCCCGTGCGTCCGGCCTCCCCTCTCGCAGCTTCGGCTGGCGATTCATTCCACGCAACTGCAGCGGATACCGCCCGATGTCATCGCGTCGCCTCTTTGGGGGCCGCGCTGGTGATACGGATACGGCGGAGAGCGCGCGACGCACTAGGCGCGAATGTTGCGATGTAAATCGTAGCTGTGGCGGAAAGTACTTCTACGAGTACCGTGATTGCAGCGTGCTACGGGCTTGCGCTACGAGGAGTTATGGAACGAAATATTTCTACACGCCCAATACAGTTCTTCGCATCGCGGACGACTTGACACGGTGGTGGGATGATGCGCGCGGAATATAAGCATGACAATAACGCTTATTTCCGTAGGAGTAGCGCATTCTGAGTGCATCATGACCTGGTCTCATCGCGACCTTTTTGTAATCAATGTTCTCCAGATCGGCACAAGCAAGGCCTTGGCATCTGTGACAGTGCTCATGGGAGAAACCAATGAGAAAGAAGAAGCAGAAAAGTGATAAACGGAATGAAGGGACTCGGTGGCTTTAATGGCAAAGCCGCGCGAAATAAGGGAAAAAAAATGAAATGGAAAGGCGCCAAGCCACTAAGCAAGCGCGCAGATTGGGAGAACGCTCGTCGGGAAGAACTCATTCGGCAGGAACCGGGGAGAGACGTCGATGCCGGAGGCGCCAAGCGTATATGGAGCACCGCATGCCGCGCTGCTCCTCATCTATTAGCTCGCTTTTTCTGCGGTGTTTATTTTTTCGGGCGGCAGTATCGCACTGCGCCCAAAAAAGCCTGGGGGCTGCAGTCGCAGTTTCATCGAAGGCCTTCCCGTCCCGGCCAAAAATAATAATAAGGGCTAAAAATTACCGAGTGCGTAACGGACGACTTGGGCGGAAACCTCCGATGGGAAAGTGCCGGATCCGGTCGTCGTCGCTACCGCAGTCGCATCGACGACCGCAGCGATCGATGGAGCGGGGAAAAAAAAAAAAAGCAGGCAGAGAAAAACGCGGGGACGGTGGCTTTTGATGTAAAAAGTTAAAGCCGCCCTCCGTGTTCTGGAACGGCGTAAGTCACCACGCCGAAGAACGGGGAGGGTCTTTTGGGCGTACAGGAACGTTGGTCCAGTCGCTGGGAAATTTTCGCGAGCGCGAAGCGTCCAGTCTTTGATGAAAGTGCACAACCCATGACCCGAGCAGTCCCTGATTCCGAATTCATAGCTCCTAGAGAACTTCGCTCTGTAGGAGCTATGACTTAGCAAGTATAGCAATTAGCATAGTAAGATAGCAAATTCTACCTATAGGCAATTTGATACATACAAAACGTCACAGGGGCATCATGCACTCGCCGGAAGCCGCTTCGATGACATAAAGAGTGGCAATAGACAACAGATTACAACAGAATATATTTTTTTTTTTTTACTGTGGCTTTCCTTTCAGTCTAGTTTGAGCTGGTCACGTCATATACAGAACGTACGTGTAAAAATAGCTAACTCCATTAGTCTGTTGCACCGAGTGCAACTTTTTTTACCCTTATGCCTAAAAAACACAAATATACTTTTCAATGGTTCACTCTCACCTGAGCTATTGTGCATTAATATGGAAAACCAGTAACTGCACTGACGCAGACAAGATTTCTAAGTTGCAAAGGAGGGCAGCTCGCAGACTTCAATCTCCACGGGAGTGCATTACTGCCACAGAATTCATGCATACACATAATATTCCAATATACACCAATTTTTATAGGCTTAAAATGGCTATGTGCATTCCAGAATGTTAAAACCGAATACAACACATTTACGGCTCAGTATTACAGCCAAGATACAGGTCATTACTTACGTACAGCTTCCATTGTTACCGACATTCCACGGACTAATTACGGTAAGCAAAAGATTGCCCATCAGGTAGTGCTCCTATGCAACGAATATCTAAGCATAATTAGAACAGTAAAAAAGTGCTTTCCCAGCCCAAAGCTTCAAATTTAAAATGCTGGCTTTCTTTCTCTCACTGCGTGGTTAGACTACATGTAATTATTTGGCATCTATGTCATTTTTTTCTTCTAATGATTTGTGCAAATAAATTCCTTTCAGATACTTTTATTAAGAAGACAAATGTTCTTTGTATTCTTGTTGTATTCTATGTTGTATTTGTCTGCAAACAATAGGCTGTTATATATATTTTTGTAAAACGAGCCCCCCCATTTGTCTTTTTGGCGTGCCTTTTTTGTATTCTATGACTCTAATTCTGTCTTGCATTCTTAACACAATCATATTCCCATTTTATGAGCCGAACCACAAACTCATTTTGTCTTCCATTTATGCCATGTTATGAGTGTTTCTGAATGCTTCTTAGGGTTGTTCATTCTACTATATGCATGTAATATATCGTTTGTACTAGTACATCACTGCTGCCGTGCCTTACGGGGTCAGGACCTAGTCAGGAGACCTTTTCTCTCCTTTAGTCCTGCCTCGCAGGTAATGCCTATGTATTGCCAAATAAACAATAAAGAAAAAAATCTATTACAGGGCGCCCGAGCAGTCAGTCTTCTCCGGTACCGATATTCGAACCAAGGACCCCTATCGCATCGGAGGCGGTTATTGTTCCACTTGGCCACCACTTCGGCACGCATTTTGAAACAAATTCGATTAAATAATGAATATTACGAGTGCTGCCTCATTCTTATGAAATGAAAATGAAAATTGGTTCTTGGGGGAAAGAAAATGGAGCAGTATCTGTCTCACATCTCGGCGGACACCTGAACCGCGCCGTAAGGGAAGGGATAAAGGAGAGACTGAGAGAAGAAAGGAAGAAAGAGGTGCCGTAGTCTCGCTGCCTTTCAGCCTCCGCGCCCCTGTAGCCGTTACGAATGTGGTGCGACGGAAATAGTGAAAATGTTAGACAACAGACGTTTTTAGCGTACCGGAGACGTACTACCGGAGGCGTATACCGGTTTACCGGACCCCTCTCGCGCACGCGCAGAGACATTGTTGGGGTGAGGGGGAGCCACTGAGCGTGCGCAGGAGGGGTCCGCTAAACCGGTATACGTCTCCACTGGTACATCTCCGGTATGCTAAAAACGTCTAATAACAGAACATGATAGCAAATGTGACGCACGACGTCATGCTTGATTGCAGCTGTGAAAACGGCCAAACACAGACAGGCCATAATGATGGCAGTGTGAAGCAGGTGTACCTACGGCTCATGCAATGGAAGCAGCTTTCTCGCCCCAAAGGCAAGGCTACGACGCCACACGTGGCATGAGAGACTCTATAACCTACGTGAGTGCGACGGGGGACTTCAGTTTGGAGAAAGAGCACGCAGGGGAAGCGCGACTGGATGCGACGTAGCGCCCTAAGGATGCATGCCTGGATCTCCAGTCACATAATTTGCGCGCGCGGGGGCGTTATCAGAACGCTCGATCCACGCGTCCGGGAGACAGTGAAAACACCTAGGACTCGCTGCAGAAGGCGAGAAAAAGAAAAAAAAAAGAGAATAGAAGAAAATGGGAGGAGTATTATCTTTATTATTTTCTTCCCTGCCGTGTTAACGCTATTCCTGAGCGCAAATTACTCGCCCTGCATGTACCGGCCTCCGAGGCTTTCCGATGTCCACTCTTAATGCGGCAGCGCCCATCAGCGCATGAAAAAGTAGTGTGACGCGGCGAAAGAAAAAGTGTAACACGCCTTTTACGTGCGTGGCGCTGCAGCGAAATTTCGGCGAAAGAGGGACTGCAGGGCCTACAAAGCACACCACAGCAGATGCAAAGGGGAATATGCTGGCCGACCGTTCTCCAGAGAAAGAGGACAAAAAATAAAAAAAGGAAACGCAATTCGCAACCCGCTCTTGACCCCCCACTCTCTCCTGCTCTTTCCATACGCCCCTTGAGGAAAGCCAGCAGTGTACGAGCCGAAAAATTGAGAACACACAGAAGAGAAAGGCTGGCGAGTGTTTTCCAAGCGAGCGAACCCCTTCTCCCGCTCTCTCTTTGTCTCTCGCGTAGCGCCATAACCATAACTGGCCGCGCTGAATGGTCGGCCGGTCGTTTCGGTCCCATCGCTTTCGGCGGACGGGGCTTCACCCGCTATTTATACACGGTGTCTGGCGCCTACGCGCTCCTCCTCTCTGTGGAGTGCTCGTCGGGTGCGCATACCGCGCTTCACTTTCGCGCTTCGAGGCAACTACAGGGGGGGGGGGGGGGGGGGGGGGGGGGGGGGGGAAATAAAACTGAAAGCGAGAGCTGGTGCTTACCCGTTGAAAGCTTTTTTTTCTTCTCTTCTCTCATTTCCCCCCTCCCGCTCTTTTTCAGCTACAAGCAATTTGCTTGTCTCCAAACGTTCAGGTGCTGTTGATAGCAGAAACTGGCGAGCACTCGAGATGCTTTCCTTTCAGCCGCAAAACTAAATAAAGGGAGGAGCATTTTTTTTCACTCGGGAACTGACTTTCCCGAATCATTGTTTTTTACTTTCTATTCAAAAGGCGCGGCTATGTGGCGATTCGGCGGGTCACCTTGTAGGTTGCAGGTTTGCTTGTTGCGGCCGCAGGCACTGCAGAATGATGTCCCGCATTCCATGCATTTTACATTGTGTCCATTCGCGCAGTGAGACCTGAGAATGGTGGTGGATACGTTTTTGATCAGCTCGGAGTGCAGACGTCAACCCTCCGACGATGAGCATTTAATGTGGTTCTGTTTAGCTCTGCGAAGGCCAGCTCAGTCTATAGCGTAGAGATGTAAGTGCCTGAAAAGAAAAAAAAGAAAACAACTTCAAACATTGTGGAAGGAACCGTTTTTCTTTTCGGTTTGGTTGATTGCCCTAAAGAAGGAAAAGAAAACACGATAGAATTTCCAAACGCAGTTTCCTGCACAGTACCAGCCCATTGCGCACTCTAAAATTTGGTTTAAGCTGTTTGTCTTCTGCTAAGCACTTGGATAAGTGTACGGGGTAGCAAGGTCTTTGAAGCAACCAACCGCCGATGTCAGTCGCATTTCGGCTACTCTGAATTCCCCCCTCGTCTGCGTCATGCGAAAGAAACTGGTCGCAATTGGGCAATGTGCATAAGCAGCTGTGCAACAGGCTTGCGGCAGAGCGCGTGCAAAAACTTGCGTACGTGAATTCGAACCTCAACGTTGGAAAAGTTGCGCAAGCAAGCATTTCCCTCCCAGCGGCGACGAGTCAGGCTGATGGAAAGCTTCACGTCGACTGTATTGTATATGCAATAGCATGTCACCATCTTTTCCTGAAAAGGCTTTGCACCATCTTTGTTTTGGTGCGAAAATATAATAGTTTACTTATTTCTGAGTTACAAAATAACTCTGCATACTCGTTTTTTTTTTTTGCAAAGTTTTATATTTGTCAGGGAAAAAAAAAAGAAAACAGGACAGAAACGGTTTTTTATTTCGAGCTTTCACAATTTTTTTTTGACATTTGGCATGTGCAGTCTAGCCTAAATTATCTTTAACTATTTGATTTAGCATAAGTGCAGTTAAGCTCAGTCACGTGTGGTCTAGTAGAGTTCGGAGACACTGTAATGGGTCGCATTCAGTTCGGACCTACCTTGATTAGGCAGTAATTAAGGATCGACTTTGTTTACCTCGGATTGAATTTGGTTCAGTTTATTAGTTTTATTAGCACTTAGCTCGAAACGTGCTCTGGAATCTCGAAGCAGTCGTCTTAGCCGCTCACACTGTCCTCCCAGCCACCGCGGTAGCTAAGTGGTTATGACGCTCGGCTGCTGGCCCGAAAGAAGCGGGTTCGATCCTGGCCGCGGCGGTCGAATTTTGATGGAGGCGAAATTCTAGAGGCCCGTGTACAGTGCGATGTCAGTGCGCGTTAAAGAACCCCAGGTGGTCGAAATTTCCGGAGCCCTCCACTACAGCGTTTCTCATAGTCTGAGTCGCTTTAGGACGTTAAACCCCCATAAACTAAATCAAGCATTGCCCTCCTAATCGACACGATATCGGTACCACTGAAGGCATGCAGTAAAGTGCGCACACTGCGCACTTTGGAACACTGCAAAACATCCCGAGTGAAGAAGCCTCTCGCCTTGTGTGCGGAGGTGTTCGCGAAAAAAATAGTCAAATGAAAATTGCCTGTGCGCAACGCCGTTTTGGGATGGCTGTGAGAGCGAGAGCGTGGCGCGAAAGCTATGCAGGGTGTTTCACCTAAGAGATTCCACAATTTTTAAAAATAGGATTTTTGAGTTAGAAGAGCGTTTTTTTTTTTCGCATTGCACTGTCAGCGGTGTAGTACATCAGAATACAACTAAGACGTGCTAACTAACAGGCTGGTTAACTCATATATAATAGTTAATTTTTTTTAACTATTACTCTAGAGTACTTAATTATTTGGATGTGTGTAGCCCATTCTAAGTAGTATCCATATCAGTTCTTAGAATTTCGAAAACACGTTACCCTCGGCGCTGTGGCCCAACAAATTCTAGCTACATCGTGCCAAAATGCATGCGGTTTCGAGAAGCTTGCAGACAAAGCAACCTCTCCGGTGCACGAAACTCGTCGAAGTAGCCAAAATTTGTTGGGCCACAGCGCCGAGGGTAACCGCGCTTTCGAAATTCTAAAAACTGATATGGATATTACTTGCGGTGGGCTACACGCCTCTCAATAATTAAGGAGCCTAACGGTAATAGTTAAAAAGTTAACTTTCAGCATTTGTTAATCTGCCTGATATTTAGCTATTCTTAGATGTGTTGATGAGGTTCACTGGTCACTGACCAAGGTCAACAAAAAATGACGTTTCGGGAGCGCTACGGCTCCCTTGTTCACAATGAGCCTCACAAGGCCTCCCGAAACGTCATTTTTTGTTGACCTTGGTCAGTGACCAGTGAACCTCATGAAGCCATGATTCCTGACCAGACGGTATGCCGTCGAACCCTCGACTACATATTCTTAGATGTATTCTAATGTACTACACCGCTGACAATGCTAGCGGAAAAAAGGCGCTCTTCTAACTCAAAAAACGATTTTTAAAAATTATGTAAAGTCTCAGGTGAAACACCCCGTATACATGCCTCTCGATGCACGACGCAACTCGCACACAGAACTGCGCTGAATCGACTGTGCGCACGATATTTGTAAACGTAACGTAACGTATGCTGGTGCGCGTGTGCACACAAGTATACCGTCACGGCTTCATACGAAGCGACAGCAGGACGCTTGCGCTTCTTGTGTTCGTGTGCCGCTTCTGCGCAGCTCGTTGTTCCGGCCGCTTACGTTCCAGGGGTCGCTCGCGCTGCTCAGAGGGATGGTCTGTGGCCTATCTTCACCTGCACCAGTGAGAGCTTGAGAGAAAGAGGTGGGTGAAAAAAATTGGAGGCTTATCAAGGTTAAGCCCAGTGGATGCGAAGCATGTTAAGCAGCTGCCTTGGCTAGGCGTTCTTCGCGTTCTTCATCGGTTTCCGTAGCACGCTGCAGCCTTCGTTTTGCATTCCTATTATTAACGTCCTTAGCGTTTGGAGGCATCTTGACCGCATACACGCCCGGCGCAAAGACGCTGGCGCGGTTGCGGGCACAGAGACTGACGCGACGGCGGGCGCGCGCCGCTTCATCCCTGGTGTGACGTCACATATCACGTGATGCAGCGATGGTGGCGCCGCCGCCGCGTCGCGCGCGACGGCGCGAACCGAAGCGTGGAGGCCTCCGACGGCGCGATATGAGGCCCCATCTGCAGCCGGTGTGACGTCATCACGTGACGTGACATCATGTGATCTCACTTCAGGGTCAATGGTGGCCACCGCCGGGAGGCGACCGACGGCGCGATATGAGGCCCCATCTGCAGCCGGTGTGACGTCATCACGTGACGTCATGTCACGTGACCCCACTTCAGGGTCAATGGTGACCACCGCCGGGCGTCGCGCGAAGGCCCGAAACCTACGTTAATATGCTTCGCATAAAAGGGCGTGAGGGAGTCGGGACGTTTATTTGTGGGACAGCGTCATGCGCCACGCAGCGCTTCGAGTGTCCCTCTATACCTGCGGCCGCTCGAACATGAGTGGGCAAACTCATCATGTGCGCTGCAGCCTTAGCTATAGCTGAGTCGCAGGCGAGCTCGAAATGGTAAACCAACGAGCACTTTTATGCCGAGTAAGCCGTGCTTATAGTATGTCCTTGCGCGGAAAGGTGCCGGTGTCCAAGCCTTCGTCAGACATAAGGGTTCATTATGAGTGGGTTTCGATTATAGAGGGCTTCTGCTCATTCGCCAGAGGGACCTGCGCTCTTGCGAATTGCTGTGGCTGCGTGTTCTTTTTTCTTTTACAAAACAATTTTGGTCTTGAATAGATAGAAACGGCTTTTTTTTTTTTTGAAGCGAAAAGCTTCACTACGCTAGTCAACACCGCGCTTCGCGCGAGCCGGCGTATGTCGGAGCACGAGTGACGTCACGCACAGCGCAGTTTCTCTCTCTCTCTCTCGCTCCCTAGTCACTACTGCGCATGCGCCACTAGTAGCACCGAGCCACAGGTGTTCCGCGGTTGCGTAGCACCACGCCTTTCCTCAAAATGCAAATTTCAATTTTCAGTTTTCTCTTTCCTCTTTCTTTCCATCCTTTATCCCTTCCTTTACGGCGCTGTTCGGGATTCCACCGAGATATGTGAGACGGCTACTGTGCCATTTCCTTTCCTCAAAAACCAAACAAAACAAGTGAGCCGTCGGCCTTCATAGAGTTCATTGGCGCTGACAGCTTTGCAAAGACCACTCATTTTTACGAAAGGAAAGGCGCACAACCGGCTCCGTGGATCCGTGGAGACCTCAATATCGCTTTCGCTTTGTATATCCTGGATTAGCTGGGCTCATCCACATTAATTTTTTCCCCCGGCTGTTACGCCGCCCGCCGCCGCTAGAGACGCGACGACCCTACCGCTCCTAACATCAAGGGGGTTTAACCGCTCCAGTGATTCCGTCTCCGTCTCTTTGCCGAATGTATTAAAACCGTTACCGAATTCTATTGTATTAACTTCCCCATTTGATCAAATTGACATTGAAGTTGCCAGTAAACGGGATACGGCTTGTTATCTAGCTTAATATTGAGGTGATATAACAATTTGTTCTTTCTTTTTTAAACGTCTTTATTTATGCATAAAATAGGCCTAGCCTTGCGGCAGAAATGAGGGGCTTCATGGGGGTGGAGGTGGGGAAGGGGGAGGAGGGCCGGTCTCCACTTCTTCTTCGAAGTGGGGTGGTCCTGTGGTCGGCTCTGCGAAGAAACGGCCAGGCCCTTCTTCTTCCTTGAAGTATAGGAGAAAAGCCCGCCAGAGCCGGAGTGCGTCCGATGATCCGATGTGTAATGGATCCCACCGGTAGTTTACAACCACTCAACTCAACTCAACTCAACTCAACTCGATGTGTAATGGTGGATCGACCCATTCCTGCAAGGTGCCAGGTCGGTGCTCGCCCAGGGACTGAAGTGCTCGCTCCCGCACCACGTCAAAAGCAGAGCAGCGCCACAAAAGGTGTTCGGCCGTGCCTCTGGCCGGTCATGCCGGGCATTGAGGGGTCGGGTATGAGTGCGGGTTGATGAGCTTTGATGAGCGGGTTGATGAGCGGGTTGAGCTTTGCTGGCGACAGAAGCTGGCCAGTCTGGGCGCGGCGGAGGAGTACCGCCTCTACCCTTCGGAAAGTTCTAGGTGGGTGGCGGTATAATTGCTCAGCGTTCGCCACGTGCTGGAGGATGCGGCGGCGATAGCATTGTGCGCGATGCCATGTCTCGGCCCTATCCATAGGAGGTGACGACGGATGTGCAACGTCATCACGGGCCCAAGAAGCGGAAACGAGTGTGCATCCAGGCAAAGGTGCGGAAAGAGCTGCAGCGCGCGCTGCCTGGTGTGTCTTTTCGTTTCCAGTGATTCCTTCGTGTGCAGGAATCCATCTAATAACAATAGTGTAGCCCTCCTCTCGCAGGCGTCGGGCTTCCGTTCGAATTGCGCTGAGAACGGCATAGTCTGCTCCCCCCGCGCGGCATGCGGTTTACGCTGCTTGTGAATCAGTGTAAACATGGTAGGTGCATGGAGCCGGATCCTGTCGATCTACTATTCGAGTAATGGCAAGGCGTATGGCAATGAGCTCGAGATTAGTGACAGTGTGTTCCTCGGAGAGCCGTTCAACTATTGTGGTATCTGACTCAGAGTCGTGACAAGCTATTGCGGCGCCAAGTTGAAACTGAGCGGCATCTGTATATAGTTGGATAGCCCCTTCCTGGGCTAGCTTGTATGACATATTCTCGTGACGTTTAGCGGCAGGTTTGCGCCTTTGGGGATTAGCTGAGCTCATGTTCTTTGGTAGTGGCATACCCTCTACTAAATCGATTAGTTCCCATGGTAGGGCAGGAGACGACAGCAGCTCTAATTTGTCAGTGTTGTAGCCTAATGCCCGCAGGATCTGACGGCCAGCCGCCGTTGTGGAGAGACGGACACGCTGGGCTTGCAATTGGTGCTCTGCCACATCCTGTAGGGCATTGATTTTGCTGCATGCGTGTAGGTCCTCTACTGGGCAGAAATGTGGTAGGCCAGTAACAATGCGCATCGCCTTCCGATTGATTCGCTCAAGCTGAAGGCGTTGGGTCGCGTTACGCCGCATGTAGGAATATGCATACAGTATTTTTGATGTCATGAGTGCCAGGGCTATCTGACGGCACCCACGCGCAGAGACGCGGCGCATAAGATGTAAAGCCTGATGGCAACTAAGCACCGTGTTATGAATCCAGCTTTTGGCTCCTCCATCCTCGTCAGTAAGCATTCCGAGTATACGGATTGTTTGTTTCCGGCAAATAACCGAGTCCCCTAAATGAAGACAGATAAGATTTCGTTCGGCCTCGGCTCGCAGCCGCGGACCGTTTATGACAGCCACGTACTCGGTTTTTTCCGGACAGGTTTTCATGCCACATTTCTTGATGTAGTCGTGGACGGCATTAAGGCCTGTCTGCAAGGCTAATTCCTGCTCCGCAGGGGACCCAGAATTGGTCCAGAGCGTTATATCGTCCGCATACACGGCAAAATTAAGACCGGGTATCGACGTTAGATTTGGCGGAAGACCTGACATCGCGATATTAAAAAGAGCCGGAGATATGACGGCGCCTTGGGGCACGCCGGTTCGGTTAGGTTGCCGTGCACCCTGAGTATCCCCAACCATTACCGAGAAAGTTCTGTCCGCAAGAAACGCTTTCACGAAGCGGTAGAGGTTCCCGCCTATCCCCACTTCCTGGAGCCGTTGAAGTATGATAGAGTGGGGCACGGAATCAAAAGCCTTTTTGACGTCAACCCCAACAACCACCCGGAGCTGTGCGCTGCTAGGGTATGCGAGAACGTCGTTATGAAGTCTTCTGAGAATATCTTGCGCGCAGAGTCCTCGTCGAAAACCTACTTGCATAGGAGACAGGACGCTGAACTTGTCTAAGTACCATTCAAGTCTTCTCAGAGCCATACGTTCCATGACTTTACAAAGGTTGGACGTCAGCGATATCGGCCTGAGGTCTTGTAATGTCCGACTTGGCTTACCGGGTTTTGGAATTGATATGACAACTGATTCCTTCCACGCAGGGGGAGGAGCACCGTTGGTCCAGCATTCGTTGAATACTTTCAACAGGGCAAGTTTATGTGATTTGGGAAGGTTAAGAAGTGTTGAATAGCGTACACCATCCGGTCCCGGGGCACTTTTATGGTTTGAGTCATACAAGGCTGCCTCCAGTTCGTCTAATGTGAAGGGAACGTCGTAATCATTCGATGTACCTGAGACGGGGTCCGCAGGCAAGGCATCCACCTTTTCAGGTTGGGGAAAAAAGACCTTCCCTGCTTGTATAGCTAGATCAGCCGGGGAGACGTTCAATTTCAGGGCCATGCCTTGGGAAAGGGGAATCGGCCTTTTGCGTCCAAGGACAGCTCGAAATATGTGCCAGGCCTTCGACAAGTTAACTGTTCCATTGAGCGAGTGGCACAGCAGCTGCCAATCTTGGAGAGCGAGCTGCATAGTATACTGCTCGACCTCTTGAGTAATGCGGGTGAGGGGGCGCCTACGGTGGGATGTCCGACCAGAGCGGCGGTACGCCTTGAGAGCACGAAGCCTACGATTCCACAGACTCAAAAGGTGGGAGTCCGGCTTTGGGGCATCGTATTTAACTAAAAGCTTCGTTGTGGCTTTCTTCTTGGCACCGTTGATCTGAGTAATGAGTTCGTCTAATTCTGTTGGAACGTTCACCTCATCGAGCATTCTGCGAAAATCGTCCCGTGAGACGTGCTCCTCTATTCGATGGCGTTGTTGCCGCTTTAGTGACTTTCGCCCTCGAGCGGCCCATGACACCACCACGGGATAGTGATCACTGCCCATGACATCATCAGCCCGTGACCATATGATCTCATTAGGATGGGAAACAAGTGTCAGGTCTGGAGAAGTGTCTTGTTGACCTTTGTGCTGGCCACAGCGACTGGGCAACGTAAGGTCGTTAACGATGGTCAGTTTGTCTTTGACAATGTGCTGCCATAGATGCCTTCCCCTAGCATCTGAGCGATGATATCCCCAGCTGGTGTGCATGGCATTAAAATCACCCCCAACTATAACGCGATCCTGGGGATATATCCTTAAGAAGTGTTCTATAAAAGATATATCTACTCGATATGTCGTAGTACCGAAGGATCTGGCATAAACCGAAAAAACCAATGCTTGTTGGTCCCCTTCTAATGTAAGGCGCACTCCCGCTACCTCTTGCGTCTGCGTGCACGACGCGGACGTATCAAGCTCGGTGTGGGCAGCGCGAGAGAGAACAAGTACGCATGCCTGCCCATAGGCTACTGGATTCGCGGATCGCGATCCTGGCCCAGGACGTCGGTGCTCTATGGAAGGGGTGCAGTAAGGTTTGTACCCTATTAGATTGGGCCTATTAGTACCAGTCTCCTGAAGCAGGATAGCTAGAGGAAGCGTCGGCGTGATGGACAGTCTCCTTTGAAGTTCTGCTTGTTTGCGACGGATTCCCCGGCAGTTCCATTGTAAGAACCATATAGGAGAGTCCGAAGCGAAAATGTCATGAGGTTCCGCGCTAGTGCCCGCCATTTTGAAACTGGAAGGTGCGCGGAAGAGAAGATGATGTGTGCCCAATTCCGGGCTCTTGATTTGGAGAAGCCTGCGACAGTCCTAAGAGTGGAAGCATGCGCTTGATTACCTCAGCAGTGACCATTTCGATACTGTGCTTGAGTTGGTCTTCATCTAAGGCACCGTGCGTGAGCGATCTTGCGCCAGATGCGTTTCTGCACCGCGCTGTGTAGCACGGAGAGTTTCAGCATAAGCACGGTGTATGTGTGCTTGCTTTGGCGCCGTCGCGGAATGCTCAAGAGATCTCGTTAGGGATGGAGGTGTGGCACTCCTTAGACTAGTGCTCTCAGCTTGTGTAGAGCGGCCGTGCGCATTTTTTCCTCTAGTTTTATGTTCACTGCCTCGTTCCTTTGGTAACGGCTGACTTTGTATTGGAGGGAAGTCCTCCTTAACAAGCACAATATGCTCCGAGGGTGATCGCTGTGCGCTGGCAGGGCTCTTGTGCGCAGCCGTCGAAAACGTTTCGTTGTCATGTAGAAGCTCGGCTTGTTGCTTGCGCACCTTTCGTCGCGATACTCGGATTCGGCGGACAATGCCGTTCCTCAGGGTTTTGGTAGCCTGTCGCCGAACAGGGCACTTCGGGTCTGTAGCTACGTGTTGACCTCCGCAATTACGGCATAGTGGTTCTGTCGGGCATACCTCGAGGTTGCCATGTGCGGGGCGACCGCAGAACGAGCATCGACGTTGGTCGACTAGTGGACACGAATTTGTCCTATGTCCGATTTTATGACAGGTCTCACATATGAGAGATTTCGGGTGATAAGGTATGACCGGCAGGAGTATGCTGCATAGATGGATTTTGCGGGGAAGTCTGGAGCCCTCAAATGTGATCAGAGCTGCTCCGTTCTTGCCCATTGGCCTGGCACTGATTACCTTGCACGAGTAGCACGTGAGGTTGGCCATGAGCTGTTCGCTTGTTAGCCCGTTGGCCCGATATATGACCCCGCGCATCTGGCCGGAGCGAATGGTTTCATAGGCTTGTATAGATGTAGGCTTTCCAGAAATTAAGACAGACTGCAGTCCGAGAAGATGGTCCCTGGCATGCGTATGCGATACGTCGACCGCAAACTGATTGCTTCTTTCAAGAGGCCGTACTTGAAAGCCTGAGTGAAAATGGATTTTTTGAAGCTCATCGGCAATGGCTCTGTGCAGCCAGTGTGCGGGGAGTGAGCCTAGTTGTCCAGGTGAAGTTAGCTTCATTATCACAGTATGTTTAACACAGGTTGGTTCGGCAGCTGTTTATTGCCCCTCTGTTACAAGAGGATAGTTGATCAAATCACCTGGCCGCTAAAGATCGCGGGCGCTTGGTTAACATAGCTAGAAAATGATTCGTGTAACGTTCTGTTAAGCATAAGGCCCGTCTAGTTTGAGCCGCTTGAGCGGAGACTGTAATCACACATGTCATTGCTGCCTATCGCGTCACCATTCAAGACATTGATTGCTTCCAAATGGAGGTTTTGCGTTTGAGCATACGGAATGCGCCGGTCGACGCTCATATGATATCCGGAAAGCAAAACGTAAAAAATAGAAAGAAATTAATCTCCAATTTCCTCCTGCTCAGATGTGGCAGCATCATTATATGCGCACTGCTGGAAAGCGTGCCTTATACTGCAGACATGAAACCCACTTAACAACGGCTACTTGCTATCAGATTACCGAGACAAACAAACACAGTGGAACCAGGTAGACTGCTGCTGGAGTTGAGATATTTTTTTTTCTAACTTGGAGCGAGAGTTACTACTGTGCTTAATACGCATCGCACTTGCGTACGTGTATTGGTTTGTTATTTCAATTTTGTAACGTCCGCATTTTTTTTAAGGATTAGCAGCCTCTACGCACGCTACATATTACGCCATAACGTATACAGCTAGATCGGCCGAAAAGCCGTCGGCGTCGTAGTAGTAGCACCTTACCGCGCAGTTCGGGTGTCCACTGAGATATGGGAGATAGGTGTCATGCCGTTTCCTTAAAATCAATTTTGAATTTGTTTTCTTGGAAAACAACAACAACAGCAACAACAACAACAACAACAACAACAACAACAACAACAATAATAATAATAATAATAATAATAATAATAATAATAATAATAATAATAATAATAATAATAATATTTTCATGTGAGTAGTGAAAAAAGAAGCTCTCGGGCGTAGTGCCCAAATAATGATACTGCCACATCTGAGCAAAAGAAAATTACATTCATTTCTTTCTTTCACTTTTTTCTTTGAAGTATATAATATATAATTGGTTTTTGGGGAAAGCAAATGGCACAGTATCTGTCCCATATATTGTTCGACACCTGAACCGCGCCGTAAGGGAAGGGATAAAGGAGGGAGTGAAAGAAGAAAGGAAGAGAGAGGTGCCGTAGTGGAGGGCTCCGGAATAATTTCGACCACCCGGGGATCTTAACGTGCACTGACATCGCACAGCACACGGGCGCCTTATCGTTTTGCCTCCATAAAAACGCAGCCGCCGCGGTCGGGTTCGAACCCGGGAAATCTGGATCAGTAGCCGAAGTTCCCGGGTTCGAACCCGACCGCGGCGGCTGCGTTGCAACAAAGCATGCTCACGACAACGAATTAGTGATTTTTGAGGAAAGGAAATGACGCAGTAACTGTCTCACTCCTCGGTGGACACCTCAACCACGCTGTGTGGGAAGAAGGAAGGGTGGGAGCGAAAGAAGAAAGGGAGAAAGAGGTGCCGTAGTGGAGGGCTCCGGAATGATTTCGACCACCTGGGGATATTTCGCGTGCACTGACGTCGCACGGCACACGGGCGCCTTTGGCGTTTCGCCTCCATCGAAACGCGGCGCTGCTGAACGATACTTATTTCAAGTACGTGCTCAAAACGAATTTGCTCATCAGAATTTATGTTATGCGAAGTAGACCCGAGGTGCATGGCGTGCAAAAAAAGTTGGGCTGAGGCTTAGCTAAAGTGTTAAGCCTGGATATCTCGAAGCGAAAAACTTCGCGGCGATGCTCGTGGTTTAGCTTAAGGTTTCATACCTATGGTTACAATTTGGGTATACCTTTCTAACTTTTCTAAAACGTGTTGTCTTAGATATAAAAAGCTTGCACAATCGTTATAAAAGGCTATTAAAATCTCCAACTCCCACGCTACCACTTCTGGGTCTTCTTCTCCTTCTTCCATAGCGAAAGGTCAGACGATGGATTCAGCGCGCGGCGGCGACGACGGCTGCGGCAGCAGCGGCCACCTGCGCTCCGCGTGACGTCACTCGGTTTCGCGCATGCGCAGCTGTGGCAAATCTGTAGTGTGGCTCACGCGAAGCCCGGGGTTGACGAACCTAGTGAAGCTTTTCGCTTCAAAATAATTTGCATTGAAGTTAGCGACTCCTGCACGAGACTGACACAGAAACGCACTGTGTCCTGCGATTCACTTGTCTTCCCGGATCCTCCAGAACACGTATTCGCTAACCTTCGCTGTCTCCGACCAGCTGTTAGTACCCCCCCCCCCCCCCGAACTCTAGGCCTTTCTGTTGTTTTTTTCGTTATTTTTTCGTCTCCATCGGCCAGTAATCATAACTGCGGGAATGGAGGGGGAGTACTCGACGGGGGCTCGGTGTATTAATGTGTTAGGTGCCTTCACGGTCGACGGATCTAGTCACCGGTAAAATCTGAAAGTCTGCCATTCCGAGTCTGCCATAACGTTTACTTGTTAGTCCCAGGATACTAAACAGAGCGCTAGGAAGGATAATAGCAGCAAAGCGCTAATTGAGAATTTAAGCTCGCAGCGAGAGAAGACTGGCTGTAAGCGCTCCCAACTGCGCCCTCACTGTTTAAAGAAAGACCAGAAAAGTCGAGGAGGAAAAGGTACGCGTTTATAAAAAGAAACAGCGAACACCTACTGAAGCCAGCATGTGTGGTCAGAGATCAAGTGGTTTCAGCGCTGAAACTCACTGGGTTTCGGAACACGTACCAACTAGCCCAAACCAGTATTGTTGCTATGTGGTCGGTCCGGTCGCAAACTTTGTTTAAACTTTGCACTTCAAGCCCTGATGAACACAGCTGCATCTCACATCTCTATCACAAGGGGACCACTGATTCGGTTGTTGCAGTGAAAGTGCTCCCGTGCTACACTTCTCTGCCTCCGCACTCAGTGCCCTCCGGCGGCGCAGCGCGAAAGCTTCTCCACTCCCCGCGTTGGTCTGGGCCAGACCTTTCGGCTCGCAATTCCATGCGCGCGAGAGGAGGATTCCGCGTAGAGCGAGGACGTGCCGCGCCACTCGCGAGCGGTGCGAACGGTTCCCGCGCCGCCGAAAGAGCGAGGCTCGCAATATTTACGAGCGAATCGTGGCCGGCTCTTTTTCGCTTACTCGCCGAAAAGCGGACTGCCGCGGTCGGGCCAAACCACCACGCGCCGATTCTCCGCTGCCGTTGGGTTAAGTGCGCTCAGTCGGCTCCCTCAGGCGCTGCCGCGACGAGTGCAAAAATGGGCACCCTGCACTCGGAGCAGCGTCGCAGTGCTCCGCAGGCACTCTCCGCGTTTTCAATGATGAAACCCGCACTCTTCGGAAGCCTGCGGGCCACTGCCACTCTTCCGCAGTCAGCGGCGGCTTCGTGCGGGCCCGCCCAGCGGAAGCCCGGAATGTAGGTTTTGTTAAATATTTCTGAGACACGTGGTGAACTTCCGCGCGGCTTCCCTGCGGATACAGTGCGCTTCGGTGAATGCGAAATATGTTACGTAGGGCAAGCAGCGCATAACGGCGCAAAGAGCCGTCTTTGCGTGCGGTTCCGGTTGAGTAGGCGCCGGCGTTGGCCCAACATTCGCTTGCTCGTCCCTGGTGGTATTGCGACCAGCTTAAAAGGTAGACACAGCAGCTCGGCTACCCGTGAATGCGTTAAGAAGTTCCCGGGACTGTTGAGAGCGGCTGCACGTTAGCGACGGGCTGAGATGAAGGAATAATTGATCAAAGCCCGTAACCATTAGCGATAGTGTACGCGCATGTCTGCCCTGTTTACGATGTCTGAAGTGGTTTTCTCTGCATATATATGCTTAGCAGAACGGGACAAACAAAAATCGAAAATAAAGAGGCGTAACTATAGATGCAGCCATTCCCATACACTAGGTTCTTGCGGAAGTTGCTCAGTTCAGAAGAGTATCAAACACGCGCTAGTGATTTCACGGCTCGCAACCGCCGGCTAGAGAACGCGGAATCAGAAGACGCCTACATGCACAATAAAGTTTGGCACAGGAACCTTGCACTCCATGGTTTTACTTGCTCCTCTGACTTATCCTGTACATCACTGGCGTCGCGCCGAGGCCGAACGGGCCACCTCTGGCGTCATTTTTCATAATACAACAACTCGTGCGTACTGCATTTACGAACATACGCACCACAAAATCGCGAAACAACTGTTGTACACGAAGCTGCGATAAGAGCTGCATAACGGCGGACATTATACTCGTCAAAAAGAAGTAACAACACAGCAGCCGCCTGTGTGGTCCGCTCGCAGCATGTCCTCTCAGCCCCCAGATACACCACCCGCGCGTTTAAGGGTCCTGGAGCGTTGCTAGGAACCTGCGTATGCCATAGACACATCTAGCAATAGAGCGGCAGCATGTACGCGACTAATTACTGCTTGAGACCTCCCATCGCCACTGGATCTTGTTTGTAGCTAATATTTCCCGAACACATGCGGTGCCCTTCATAACGCACAATGGAACCGGGAAAAAAAATACATCCCCTCTACTCCTTGGTTTCGGTGACTGTTGGCTTCCGTCATTTATGTCATAACGAGCAGCTCTTTCTTTTCCCTTGTCTTCTGAACAGTTCAGCGAGGACCTCGAATCTTGCAGTCTTGATGCCGTGGGAAGCATAAGAGGGTTCCCGCACAGCTTCCGCCCTCACCGCAGGATGGACTACGTCCGCCGCTACGGATGTGGATGGCTCTAGTGAACACTCTCAAGGTTCGGTTACACTGCACACAAATACCCAGGAAAGCAGAAGATTGCACAGCCATCGCCGTTGCTCAGTTGGTAGAGCACCGGACGCGAAATCAGGAGGTCGTGGCTTCGGGTCCCACCGGCGGCATGTGGTTGTTTTTTCTTCTCCTTTCATTAATATCCCGCTGATAAAAACTACAAAAAAAGACATTCCCCATGCTCCTTGGTTTCAGAGACTGCTGGCTTCCGTCATGTATTTCTCAGGTAAAAAATTTAAAAATTGTAAGGCACTCTTATAGAAACATTGAAACAACCACCTGCCGCGTGCTAATGATGACGTCATGGTCCAATATGGTGGATAGAGGGGAACTATGTGAGTATGACGTCAGGGGACGAAATGGCGGCATAGTTTCGGTTTCTCCAATTCAAGGTGGCGGCCATGCCCTCTCATCTCTTAGGCATCCTAGCAGGCAGGAACGAATGGGCGAGGCTCAGAATCCGGATGCCGTGCACGTGTCGAGTGCGAGGTGTAGCCCAGGAATGCATTTCTGCACTTAAAATAGCTAGAGAGCAATTCGTCCACGTCCCGAATCGTCCGGAAAATGCTCTTCTCCTTTTCTCCGACTGCGAAGATTTGTGAAAGCTGACCAGAGTTCCTTGGTGCCCTTGTGGCGGCGTGCAAGGGCCGTATCCTCTAATGGTCCATTTCCTGTCCATTCCATTTGGTTTCGTGCATGTCATTGGTCGCTTCTGCCATTGACGTAGGCTGTTAGAGCAGACGTCACGCCGGCCGTGACAGGCCGCTACTTGCATAAACGCGTCTCGATCCCATGTCACACTGGCGGACCAGCGCCGACGTCAACGAATAACGTAACACGACGACACGTTTCACTGGCCAGACGAGCTTTACTGCCGCTAATGCAGTCCCGGCAAAGAAAGTGGGCGTCCTTTGTGCGACGAATTAGCGCGGCGTGGTCCGTGTGACTCAGCCGGACTGGATGCGGGGGCGCCGCAGCCAAGCCGGCTGTGTCTGTGATTGGCCGTTTCCTTTCAAGTTTATTTCAAACAACAGTTCGGTTGCCGAGGAGGAGACAGAAACACAAACAAAGTTGTCTGACGAAGTGTCATCGCCTTTTCACTCTCACACTCAGAGCAGTGGGCAATTTTTGCAGAGTATTCATAAACTCATTCATCCGTAAGAATAGTTCACAGGAAGAAAAAGACATTCATAAGCACATATTCATATAACACAGATTACTACAAAAAAAACCCAGAAAATTGAAGAAAACAAACGTGAAGAATCGATATGGCTAAAAGGCATTGCACATAAATACACAATATTTAAGAAAATATGGTGAGAAAAAAAAGGAATTCGGCATGATTAAGCGAAGAGAGAAACAAAAATGTATTTCTATTCCCAAAAGGGAGGAAAATGAAAAATATGGGTGAGATTTTGTTTGTAGGAAACAGCTTTCTTTAAGCCAAGGAAAAGGAGCCGGTAATCCTTTTTCTGAAAGCCCGCATAGAAGCACTATCCTCAATTGTTTATATAACAATCATGGTATTTATTGAAAAGATCAGCTAGCTGATGGTTCAATTTTTGTGTGCCATAGTTTGTGCGTATTTTTACAGATCATGCGTCGAAGGTCATGTTCGTGATCACTGAAGAAGAATGTTTGAAAGAACGCAGCCGGATCAGATCAGTTGGTCGTATACGTTTATCGCTAGTTTTTTATTCATGATATTCGTACCTGCTGTTGCTTTCGTCACTGACGTCAAGGCCAAATGGAATGGAATGTATCGTAACAGAATACGGCCCCAGGTTGAATGTTATTTGTAATCATTCTCTTACTGGAAACCCATCTCTGCTTCGGGGCGTTCCCTTAACCGCAGTTGTTTTGCAATGGATCTGCTGTTGCGTAATACGCCTTCTCGAGCCAGCGCTGCATATCGCCTGCCAGTAACCGCGACTGCTGGTACGTGACACGGGTATCGTGGCAGCACGTAATAAGACGCTGCCATCCGTTACAGCCAGTGCGCAAACACACAAAGGCTGGTCCCGTGGCGCTGGCTCGGCTGTCCCCGCAGACGCGAAGAATGCAGCGGCGAGTTAATCGAATCTCGATCCCGCGGCCGCGTCTCGCCGTACGGTCTCCTGATTGATTGCCCTGCTGCGCAACCCGACGACACCCCCTTGTCGGCGGTAACCCCTCGCTGCTCCCTTGCGCACGCGCTGCACGGACTCGCGCGCCGGCAGTTTCCGCGCAGGCCGCGTTCCATGTCCTGCAGCCATTGTCCTAGCTGCACCTGTCACGGAGCGGCAGTCGTTCGCGCCTTGCTGTCGCCGGCGTCGCTGTGACGGGTCTATTCCGAGCCATCGAAGTGTGTACATACGATCAGCGTTTCCTCGCTGTTCAGGCACTGGATGAATTACACGCGAGGCCTCGGTAGTACATGCTTCGCCAAGTTCGGATGTGCCGCTCCAATGAGAACTTATGCCGGTCTGCCGATAAAAAGCCGCTCGGCTTTTGATTGTTTGCTGGCAAATGGGTGGCATTTGTTCTTTACTTCGACTCATGCTGCGTTACGCACTATCCGAAACAAGGAAAACGCGAACAGCAAAGTGAGATCTTAGACGAAGGGAATGCGTGAAAACTCTACTTCAGAAGTGCTAATCAACCTCGCTCGTGTTTTTGTGTTGGCATTTCAGTTCCCTTGTTCGCCCTTCATTGATTGTTGATATTACACATGTATATTAGGCTATTTATGTGGACTTCGCTGTGGCTCGGATTTGCGCTGATTGCTGTTTGCGTTACGTCAGTGATGTCATACGGGTGCTTTATCCGACCTTTTTTTTTAATATACAAAGTTGGCTATACCGAGCAATGACTCCTTACTACCTGACATATATGAGAGGGTGGAGAACTGCAGTGCAGTATTATCCTTGTTTATTGCCTGGGCTGAATGGGGCGCACTTATAGAAAACAACCGTTTCCTAGTCAATGAAAACATGACATGCACGTTGCTCCGACTGTATCGTGTCTTGATCTGATCAGGACACACAAGACAGTTTCACTGGTTTGGACTGCGCTTTCATGTATGAGTCACATAGGTAAACCCACGCCTAACCTTCGGCCTGATGAAATAATATTCTTCGAGAAATCATTATTTGCGCCTTCCAGCAAGCCCCGTGCAGCAGCACAAAATAACTTCTCCTTTACCGAGGTATCAATTTGGCTCAAATCCTGCGTCGAAATCCCCCCCCCCCCAAAAAAAAAAATATCTATGAAGTACCAAATTAAGGCTCTCTGATGGCCAACCTACGCTTTCTTTTATTGATATCCGCCTCCATCGGTCGCGCATTTTCGGTGTTCTGCAAGAGTAGAAGGCCTCCCACAACGCGCACCACTTTCGGTATCGCTGGAGTTACCGCAAAGCCGCCGATATCAGAATTTTACTTAAATTTCGCAGATGAACTCCAAAGCATTGCTAATCATTTTACCAGCTTCTGCGGATGAATGTCGCAAGCCGGAAGCCGAACCTGGTGCAAATGTGGCGATTACCTCGCCTCGTCATTCTGAATGCGTTACCTACACTAACAACCGCCTAATTTGATGACAGTCTCACCGACGATCAAGGGCTGAAAACGAGAGTGGAGATTTAAGAGTACGCAGTGGGGTCTCCTCTAGGTGGCCACAGTTTTCTAAAAATTTCGTAGAATGCGCTCAAAGCATTCCGGGTACCTTTTCGTAGAAGTAACGGAATAATTTACCCAGAATTGCAGCAACAAATACACTCTGTCCCTCAGCCAAGGTCCCAAGGAGCGTTCCTGAAACAGAGTGAATGCTAATAAGGTGGATTGTTGAGCTAGTTGGTGCATGATCGAATAAATGGCAGCGTAAAGTAAACGAAGACATCGAAGAAACACACCGACGAGGACGATGCTGCTCGTCCTCGTCTGTGTGTTTCTTCGATGTCTTCGTTTACTTTACGCTGCCATTTATTCGAAGAGTGAATGCGTTCGATGATTAGTTTGCAGACCCGCCCTTCGCTTGAACTGATATCCCCCCCCCCCCCCCCCCCACAACTGCATAACTTCCCCATCCTTGCGAGCTAAATTTACAGCCTTCCGAAACGGAACATTGAAAAATTCTTGGACATCAAAAAGCACGTTTCAGTCTGCTGCTAACTGTCGAGTGAGCCGCGAAATCTCTCTCGCAGATGCAGACTTGGAGGCAGGCCCATTGCAAGATTCAGCGAGCTAAATAAGCGATCGCTCATCCTGTTGCGTAAAGTGACGGTTTGATGCAGTGTACAACAATCAGGCAGTCAGGACATCTGCGCGTTTAGCGTGACTTCATGGCACAGCAGCCGGGCAACTTTCGCGGCGGTTCCCGCGGGACCAAAGTGAGCAAAGGCGAGAGACCACACCCTTATAGCGCTCCCGTATACACAGCTGGCCAATAATGAACCGGCCTGGCCTTCACTGCCTCGCGCAGAGTGCAGCCGAGCTCCCCCGAGTAGCTCGCCTCGGGAGCCGTCCGCGAAGTGAGCCTCCCTCGTCTGGGCTGGGCGAAGGAAGCGGGTGCGGACACGGTTCCGTGCACCCGGCGGCCTCAGCTGCCGCCGGCGCGGTCGCGTGCCGCTATTTCGGGAGGCGCGTGCCGCGGGGCAGCGGCGGGCCTTCTTCCCGCGATCGACGAACCCTGGGCCCGCGCCAGAGCCCGCGGCGTGCCCCCCTTCGTACACGCCGCATGCCACGCCTGCCACGCGGATTGTCTTCCGCGCTTCTCCCGGAGGCATTCTTGCTTCCCCCACGGTGACGCCCGCGTTGACTGCCGTCGATCGATTTTCGCGGCGCTCGCGCATTTCCGGTTTACATACTGCACGCGCGCCCCTTACTTGTTTCTTTTTGCTACGCATATTCGTCGCTGCTGTCGGGCTTTAACTAGTGGGACCTCCTCCTCTGCGCTCGCTGGTCCCGTGTGTACTCGCGCGACGCGCGCGCTACTTTCACCATGTACGCTGCGTAAGCCCGAAGGAGCGCATGGGGTATTTCTCTGGTGCGCGGACCACACGGACTGGCAGAAAGGTACACGGTGCCGGAGTGCCCGGAACAATATTGCCTCTCAACTTGGTGGTGCACGTAATGAGTACGCTACTTTGGGTTCTCGTTTGCTTTCATTGTGTCGGTATTTGGGGCGCATCTCCTTCCAGTGTATAACGATAAAAGCGTATGGTCCTCAGTTCGGCTACATACCGTTCTTCTGGGCTGTCTTATATTACCAGAACAGCGCGCCTGCAACGGGCATCGAGCAACGGAAGCCCTCAGCGCCCATTTCACGTGTTATTCGGTGATTGCTTATTCAGGTGACCGAGAACAGGGATTAATGAAGTGGCAAAATAGAACTTTTATTTCCAAAGACAGGGTGTCGTACAGCAAGCCTTCCCAGGCGCATTAGCTTCGTCCCTTTCGGAAAGCAAAGCTTCTTGACTGTCACGCGAGGAAGGCAGCGCAGTTATTCCATTGACTTTTGCGACACGTTTTGAACAGGAGTAAATTTCGCGGCGATTCTTGCCGCCACAAGTAGTTAAGAATTCAAGTAATAGTACAGAGCACTAAAGACACCCCAGTCAAAAATCGGCAAATTTCGACGGCTCCGCGGCGAAGCAACTTCGAAGCACCATCCTGTGCATGGACACAGCGAGTATCCTGCGCGTACATATAACTGCAGTGCTGGGCGGCTAACGTGCCCGCTCGCCGAGTGTCCCGGCTTATCTAATCGCTTTCTCTCTCCTGCGTAAGGAGGAACAGGGTGCCATCAATCTGCGCGGCACCTGCTTGTCACGGGCGCTGAAGGAAGCGGGAAGCTGGAAGCAGCCCCAGTAGCGGCTGGCGTGGGCGGCCGCGGGCCCCTCGAAGAGCAGGCCGCGCAGTAAAAGCATCTGAGAGGGGCGCATACACACGTCGCTGCTTGCAAAGCATCGGCGGTCTCACCGGACGCCGCGCGTCGCTCATCGCCCCCCCCCCCCCCCCCCCTCCCCTGCTACTCGAGGGATGAGAGCTATTTCCGTCACTCGGCGCGCGGGCCCGTGCTTCGGCCGCAGCCTTCGCGTGCCCAGACGGGCGTTCCACTTTGTCCTCGCCTCAGCCTATGCGGTCTGGATAATTTTTAAGGCGAAAGCCTTTAATGGCTCATGCTCGCGGCCACGATCGTGTCCGTCCGTCCGTCCGTGACGCTTCGTTTAGTGGGAACTAATAAAGGTAGGTGAAAAAGAATAGTTGCTTCAGATAGAGGAGGAAAAAAAATCACCCTAGAAACCAAGTTTGATGACTGTAGAGTAATTAGTTAATTAATTATAGCCAAAAATGCCAAATTGCGTCGAAATAGCGCTGATGTCGATATAGCCACGGGAACGGTGGGACGTCACATCCACCGGATGCCGTCACAACATAGTGAAATAACTCGGTAACTAATAAAGATATGAGGAAAACAATGGTTGCATCAGATAGAGGCGGAAAAAATGAACATAGAAACCAAGTTAGATGACTGTAAAGTAATTAGCTAATTAATTATGGTCAAAATGTGAAAAAAATTGCTTTGAAGCAGAAATGGACCTCGACCAAAACCCAACAGAAGATTAGAAGTTCAGAAGCAACGCCGACAAAGTCAGCGTCAAGTGGTTCAGTCGAATAAACAATCAAAGAATCATCAACAAATGCTTCCCCTTTGAATTTGGACATAAAACAAACTAATACGTTTTCTTTGTTCAAGGTCAAATTAATGTTTTTCCTTCTTAATGTGTGATTTTTTTCTTTTTTTGTAATTGATTTAATGTATCGTGGCATCTGTGAGTGTTTTACTGTACATTCTCCTTTATTATATTGTTTGTATTTAAATATTTCGGTACTCATATTAGACCCGGTATCTATCTATTCATTCTCTGCGTCGGTAATTAATGTGTTGCGTATTTTCTATTTTGTTGCTTATTGAAATTTATTGTCATGGAAGGTCCCGCCCGCGGTCTTGTACCATGGGACCTCTCGCTGTATACGCTTGTATAGCATTTTTTTTTTTGATTCATTAATAAACTTTCAACTTCAACTTCAATGATAATTCACAGATGCAGCAACAGTAGCAGCCTAAGTCGCGCGGAAAGGCTTTCGCCTCTCGCACTTTAGATCATCAAAGTGCCCCCCGAATTTTTTATTTCTATTGTTTCCGCGGCCTAATCGCCCGCTGCCCGCAGGGAGCAACGGTATACAGACGGCATCTGTCGCGACGACGTCGCTGTCAATGAGCGAGGCGAACCCGGCGCTGTTTTCGTAACATTTCGCTCTGTTCGCTTTGAATCTGTTGCGTGAGCGCGCGTTTTAGTTTCGAGCCATTTGGTCCAGAAAAGGCAGAGGTGGAGGCAACGACTGATGCGGCTCGAGCAGCATCGTGCCGGAATCCCCACTAAGCGCTGCTGCTCGCGAAGCTCGGGAACGACTGAGTCTGGTGATGCTGGGTGGGGCTATGCTCTTGTTCAGATTGTAAAGCTGGCTTTGCCTCGCAACTATGCGTGCGCAAGGAGAAAACGGCACTTACTTTTCATGGCGTCATCACCTCTTAATTCTCATAATGGAGCCTCTGTGCAAGCAACTAATAGTTAACCAGTTCGTATGGTAATAAACTGCAAAATATGACTGGTTAAAGAGTTAAATGCACTTAACCGCCCTAATAGGTACCGTTCGCCTCCGGCCGTGTAGTGCGAATATGAGTTTTCCAGTTACAATGTTTAGGAACGACTCCGCCAAACGAAGGCCTATTCGCATTGACGTTACTGTTTGGAATTCGCTGCCGTGTGAAATAAAGCTTTGCATTGGTACTAAAGAGAAATCAACTTTTATCTCACCCGGCAGCAAGTCCAAAAAGTTGTGCCAGTGTTAATAGGACTTCGTTTGGGGGAGTCGTCCGTAAACCTTGTAATCAAAAAGCTCGCGTTTGTAGTACTCGGTGTGCGGTGAATGGCACCCGTCTAGGACGGTTCGGTAGCGCTAACCCTTGCGCACCTTTGCCCCATCACGGTTGTTTTGCATTTGATCACGATATGAACGGGACGGCTTTTAGTTGCTTAAACAGGGGCTCCGTATGAGAATTAAGAGGTGATGATGCCATGAAAAGTTGGTGCCTTTTCCTCTGTGGACATAGAGATGCGAGTTATAATTAGTAGTACAGCATAGAGGGGAATAGTTGGGTCACCCAGCAGTGTGAATTGTCTGCGGCTTGCTCTCCCCTGGTTCTCTGCTACGTTAAAGATTTGATTTGTGCTCGGCATTGCATGAAATTTAACGCAATGCTTTACGTTCCTTTAATTATTTGGTGGTTTGGTTTATGGGGTTTAACGTTCCAAAGCGACTCAGGCTATGAGGGACGCCGTAGTGGAGGGCTCCGGATAATTACGACTGCCTGAGGTTGTCTAACGTGCACTGACATCGCACAGTACACGGGCCTCTAGCATTTCGCCTCCATCGAAATGCGACCGCCGCGGCTGGATCGAACCTGCGCCTTTCGGGTCAGCAGCCGAGCACCATAACCACAGAGCCACCGTGGCGGCTTTTTAATTACTTGCATGGATCCAAATAGCCTCGTGGCAGCGATTTAAATGTTTGCATTATTCCTGTTGATTTTTTGTGCCCCAAAAAATGTACTCCAACTCAAGATTACTGCGACAAAGCCTACCTTCGGAGCCATATATGGGACTCCACTGAAAAGAAGAAAAAAATAGCGCTTTATATAGGCTGTCAATAAGATCCGAGCTCCTGAGTGATGCAAAGAAGAGGAACGAAACAAACGCGTGTGAATGCGCGTGGGCGACTAACTCGGAAGTGACGGAGACAAAATGCGAGCCCACGAAGCGCGCGAGCAAGAAATCGTCAAATGTGGTGGTCTCTAAGAGCACCGTCCCCACCCGCCAAGATGCCGATCTTGGAGGCTAATGCATGCTAAGCTGCACTAAAGAGCACCGGAAACAAATCATCAGAACGATGCGAAGCGCTACTAAGAAAATTCTGTCCCATTAACAGCTTAGAGGTCATGCTCTGTTCGCGCGTTCACACTGCATTGTATAACGGTATGTGCACAGTTCCTGAAGATGCAAAATCACGTCTCGTGATCAGAAAAGAGCTGCTTAGGGACCCCTTTAACGCTGGGAAGCTCCTGACCCGGCGACGGCAGGTGCTCCAAGAAACTATATACGGTGGGTGTTTTTATTTTATATAAAATATAGCGACTCAAAACGACCGACTCGCTCCGACAGTGTGTAAGTGGGCTGGTTGTCGCGTTGTTCCCAGCGCAATTCGGACGGCGAACAAATTAAGGGCTTAAAGGCCTCCAGGGGGAGGTGTTGTGGACCGAGGAGAGGGACAGACAGAGTTGATGCGCAGGGACGAAGGACGTGAAAGAAAACACGAGCCAAAAAGAGGACGAGGCAGAACTGGTGATCCGCGAAACGTCACGCATCTCCGGATCGCTGATTGAGACTTCCGCGTCGCGCTCCCCGTGTGGGTGGGTGGCGGGGCCCGAAGCTGATTGCTCAGAGGTGTTGTTTGACCAGGGTACCCAGGAGCGTGCGATAAGCCCCTAATATTCGCCAGATACTCCAATACTCATTGCAACAAGTGCGCAACTGATGCAAAGTGCGCGCAACGGTTCAGGTGACCCTGCGAGGAAATGAGAAACGTTGGCAGGGGACTACAAATAAATATGTTGACAGTTACTCATTGCCTCCAATTACGCTTGAGGATCTGTCCTTAGTTGGAATTGTGCAGGGAGTCGTTCTCCAACGTCAGTTCGTTGTCGAGGAATGGAAGGAAACGCAGGTGCATAGCACGAGGAACGTCCACAGTAAGTGTCATGCAGGGTTGGCGTGATAGGTGCCTGTTTGAGAAAGAAAAGAAATAGTATGTTGGCTTCAAAGGAATTCACGGTGTGTTGAAAATTCGGTTTTAATTATCTAACAAAAAAGAACGACCCATGAGCAGTTCACGAAATACGCTTTAGCACTTGGGTGCCTACAAAGTTGGATGATAATTGCTGTCCCAAATTTTCTGTGACAGCGCTGACTGGAACGCCGCAGGCGTGGTTAATGCTGTAAAAGTTGTGCTCAGGGTTTTACCAGGGAGTTAAATTGTCGCCAGCTTTTCTTGCGCTAATTGTTAAAACCTAGTTCTTTGTTTATCCCCGCCAGCACACGGCTTTATCATTTTCCGCTCGCAACGCGAGGCAAGTTACCTCGCCGAAGTTCGACAGACGCAACTATAGATGGTCCTGAACGTCCGCGTTCACGTGCTTGTAATTTTACAATGCTCACGACTCTTGTGGATGATGCAGGCCTGAAATATATAGAATATTCGGCGTCGTATTTGGAGTAGGGTGCGACGAATACTCGAACACGTTTGTCGCTGTCACCGCCGCCTAGCTAAGTAAACCGCTATTGCAGAGTTCTATATACGCGTCCGCCTGCCTGTATGTCTGCGACGCGTGCTTCCCCGTCTGCCCTCACGGACCACCCTGCGTCGAAGCCTTTTGCCGAGTGAACGCTTGCATCGCCACGCTTGCGGCAGCTTCCGAATGGCCAGATTTGCTCATTTTTGAGCACGGCATATATTGCGCGCTTTAAGCCAGCGTCTTTACCAGGCTAATCTATCAAAACGAACATGCACTCATGTGCGGTGTAGAGCAAGCGCGCGGGCGCTTGTCACCTTACGGCAGCTAGCGCGACGAAGCATGGGAGCGCGAACATCCTAACGAAAAAAAAAAATCAAAGAAGGAAGCAAGCAAAAGAATGAAAAGTAAAAAGAATATGTAGACGGCGCCCGGGGAACGTTGTTTACGCCGCGAACGCGGCAGACTTGAGCTCGCGACGAAGCCGCGAATCAAGAAGACGAATGGAGGCGCACGGGCAAAAAGGGGGAAGACAGACACCTCGTCTGGGAAAAAGAGGAAACGGCTGCCACGCAGGCATTGGCTCGGCGCCACAGAAGTGGCCGGCTATGCTGACGACCGCGGCGGCCTCTCCCTCTCTCGACCACACGGAGAAAAAATAGCCAGCTAAATGTTTCGGAAGGGAGGACAAGGAACAGCCGGCGGGCGGCCGCGAAGCAAGCGGCCGAGCTTTCGGCTACGGGGAGGAGAGCGCGCGAGTGCGGACCGCTTTCCGGAGAGACAAAGCACCCAGAAAGAGAGATACAGGCGAAAGAGAACGACACCTCAAGGGGCCGACAATATCCGCCAGACGATCGGGTTATATCCTGCGCAGCGCACCCACGCGGGTTTGTCGACCCGAGCCCTAACTGCGGCCAGACCCCTCGAGACGTTCTTTTTCCTTCTTGCGGCTACTTGCGCATGGCCACCCACACTGCAGAGCGAGGGGTGAGCGGCCCGAACTTTCGCTGCTCCGCACATGCAAGCGCACGCTGGCTGCAGTGTCGCCGCGTCTACCCTTCCCTGCTTCCTCCTCCTCTCTGGTTGTCGGCGCGCGCTGCCAAATTGCCTTCCGGTCGGACCCCGGCGCGGCTCGCGCGTGCGAGCACCGGTTCGGATGAAACAAAGCCGCCTGTCTCCTGGACGCACCGGAGGAGGGCACCGACACCGAGCGCTGTGCACGGTCAACGGCGGCACTGCGCGCTATAAAGTGAGACGCGGGCTTAGTGCCGAAATTTTGTTGAGGTATGTGTTTCTTTTGCGGCGGGATAGTTTGTGTCAGCGTGGACGCGGGCAAGTGGCTCTTATTCGCTAAGCTGTCCCACGAACTTTTTTTCTTCCGCTGGCACCCGTGCCCTCTTTATCTTGTATTTATTTTTTCTCCAAAGCACCAAAGTGGTGGCAGTCGAAACCTCACGTTACCTGACGCCAAAGAGACTGCAGCGCACTCCACGGTATTAGAGGGTCCCTGACTCGAGCTTGTAAAGAAGTACTATAGGGGACAACTCTTTCCAGGACGCGGAAAAAGCAGTCTAGGTCCTTGAGCGTCACGCTTTCGGACCAACATCTACTTTCACTGCACTACATTGAGCACGTGAGCCTGAAGCTCTATCACTTCTGCAAGATTGGCTTCAACCAACTGCCTCATAACGGAGCTATCGGCTTTTGCTCTCGGGTATGCGTCCTGGAGAGTTTTGTCCCCAATAATACATCACCGCACTTCTTTTTTTTTTCGTTACTGGCCGAATTGTGGAGAGGGATTTTCAAATCTGCTTGCGCGGGCGTTAAACGTTTGAACGGCCACCACCTGTGCGCTGGCCAAGCATGACATTCGACGAGGTGTTGGCCAAGGAGTGACGAGCCAAAGAAGAGCCACTCTGGCGGCACCAAAAGACGTGTGAATTCGACCTTTGCGTCCGACTTTTACACCCGTCTCGTCTCGTGGCTACATGGGTGGCTTTGGAGTTCGCACTTGGACGAACCAGCGCCAGTAACACAACAGACTAGACGAAGCAATACGACATGGACGGAAGGGCTGAACCTAACGTTCTTGCCTAGCAGGAAGCAGTTATTGACAAGGTAGCTGCATGGAGGAAGAGACAACGAAGAATGGTGAGTGAGAGTCTGTCACCAGTGAGAGTCTGTCACCGGGTCACCAGTGCTCACCACAATGTGGAGGTCGCCCAGGCAGGCGACCGTGGCCACATTTATTGAGAGCTGCCAGAAAGGAGATAGCAGTGGAGCGGCGGCGGCGGCAGTTTCAGGCCCTGGCCAAGGTCGTTGTTGTTGTTAGCCTATCAAAAGATGGCGCATACCCACACTGGGGGATCGGCCAAGAATCGGGTGGCTATTCACCTGAACGCTGTTAATAAAAAGGAAAAGCACGTGGGAGCGCAACACCGGTGGATTCTTCCTCGTGAACAGTAAAGAGATGAGAGTTTTGATTTCAAATTTATATGAATAACAATAAAGAGAGGGACTAAATAATAATGATTAAGTCAAAATGTAACAATTGATAAAAAGAAAAATGTTGGAACACTTAGCAAGGCAGTCGGTGGGATTCTATCAGGAAATTTAGAACAGCGGTACAAACAAATCTGTGGCTGAACCCAAATGTGGTGGCGCCAAATGATAGCAAGAGCGGGCTGCTCAAACTAAGGCCAAGATGCTGCAAGGGCTCCTCCAGCAACCTTTTTCTCAGAGAGTTGAATCGGCGACAATACAGCCAAAAATGCTCTATAGATTCAGGCTCACGGCAAAATGCCCACAGGGGAGAGAGCGCCAAACCCGACTTGTGTAAATAGAAATTTAGAGCGGGGATGCGTCAGCGCAGCCTCGTCAGAGATACTTCATGCTGCCGAGAGGTCCCGAGCGTTCTCCCCTGCGCGTGCTGGGGACACTTCGTCCTTTTCGGCACCACGCGCAGTGCTAGCCGCGCGGGTCTCTACGAGTCCATTGTAGAAGAAATGAGTTTCAGCCGCAGTTGCTCTTGGGACAGTTGCCTTTCCCTTTTTAAGCAGTTGCCTTGCCATCAACTGCTTCCTGTCGGGCAAGAACGTTGGGCTCATCACTTCCGTCCATGTCGTCTTCCTCCGTTTGGTTCGGCGTGTTACTTTGCGCTGATTCGTCAAAGTATGGAAGACCAACTAGCTCAACCGCCGTTCAATGTCGGCTCCGATTGTTTACTCTGCTTAGGCTAACACCATTCGGGGCCATGTCAACCATATTTAGATGCGTTCGAATTCAGGGCTCGGGCAGTGTTTCTTTGGTGCCGCTTTGTGCGTTTGCTTCTGCATGTTCATTTGTTTTATATAAGTTGTCTATTCGCGTCCATATTAGGTGGGTCATCAAAGTTTCACGACACTTGGGAACCAAGGGGGAAATGCCGTACAGTCGGCTAGTATTCGGTCGAGACGGCCAGAGGACCATTTACAGTCATCCTGTTCATTCTATTCAACCGGCAGCACCAGTCTTCGCCGAACGCAACTGCCATTAATTGAGAGCCCAGTGGCAGTTAGCGTTGCCGCAAGGGCCGCCGACCTGCGGTTGAAGATAGCCATCGTTGGCTTCAAACACAGTTAAAACTGCCCGCGTAGAATGTAGGTGTAAGCTTCAAACTTCCATGAGGTCCTTGACTTTAAAACGGCAATTTATTTAGCCGACATGCGGAATAGATGTCCTGCACAACAGAATAGGCCAAGTGTTCCAGGGCACCATCGCAGACTCCCTATCATATCATCAAAGCTAATGAAAGCGGTGAAATATTGCTTACACAACAGGTATAACAAACACGACCCCAGCTCGGTCCCCCCATTGTCCCCGGCTTTAGCGCTCTTTCTGAGCGAGTCGGACTTGTCCGTTTCGCAGACTCCAGCAGCCCTCGCGTAGCTCTCGCGTTGCTTCGATACAAAGTACACGTGCATGAACTTTCAACGTGTTATCTGCTTATCTTTTCCCGTTAGCGGCTGGTGAGGTGCCGACACCGATTTCACTCGCTGTATCTACACCAGGCACAGACCAGACGCACGCATTTATCAAACTCAAAAGCGCGTGTGTGTGCGTGCTCGGCGCGCGCACGTATGCATATGCATGCGGCTGCCGCCCAGTTTGTATACGTCGCGCCCGAAACAAAGGAGCTGGTAGGAAGGCGCTCACGAGCAACCACTTTCGGCCACTTGACCTTGATGCGCCAAAGGCCAACGGCATCAACCCCGGCGCCCCTGGAGATGAAAACGATCGACCAAGTGCAGACAAAGGGTAGGAGAACGGCGAGAATAAAGCGGGCCGCTCTGGGGCGGTGGCACGCTAAATGATACCCTCTCCCCCTCCCCCTACGGCGCGGCAGCGGGGAGACCAGCGGCAGGGTGTGCGCGTTCGCTCACGCACTCAGTGCAAAGTACACCCAACGCGTGAGTCTTCGACCAGCCCAGGGGGTCAACGAGGGACCGAACCGTTCAGTGTGGACAGAACCCACTGGGAACCAGGGCGCCGTCCTAAACTGCCGACGAGACACACTGTCCGACACTCGCGTATCCGTGTGTGCGTGCGCGAGGGACGCTTACAACTGAACGCGCATTGTGCACAGGCACCGATGCACGCACACAGACACGCTCGCTCAGACGAGAGAAGAGCGCGCACCGAAGGCATTCCAAGAGCGCCGGCCTCCGCGTCGGCAGGCCGATACTTTGGCTGCGCTGGCCCCGATAAGCGGCCCATAGGGCGCCTCATCATTTCAGCGCTATCGACGTCCATCTGGCAGGGGCGGGCGAGACCTGTCGTATCGGCGGCCGAAGGCGAGGACAGGGTGCGTAGTTCTCCAAGCACCCTCGCGCAGGTCGAATAGGACGAGCGCGCTTTTCTGCCACGCTTGCAGTGAACGGCGCAAAGGCAGTGCGAGGGGCTTCTCGTGACGTCAAGGTGGTTCGTCACGTGACGCCAGCGAGACTATTGCCTTTCGGAAGCTCCGTCGTGGCGCTGTCCGGAGTCGCACGAATGCAGGCACTTGGCCGAAATAAGACTTGTCCGAGACAAGGATGAAGGTTTTAGTTCTTTCTGAGGAATAACCTTTACGCGAAGAGCGTTTTTGACTGCGCGATACGTCGGAAGGAGACTTGGTCGCTATACGCCTCCGGGTTGTGCTTGTGAGATCTGCGAGGTTTTGATCGCCTAACGCTGGCGCTAGACGTAATTCTGGCCCTGTGATCGACCTCTTGTTCTCGTGACCTCCTGGAACTTACAGCGTGGGTCATTTGTAATCTATAGTAGAGTTTCACTGTCATTCTCAACTGAAGTTTAAAGTGTCCGGAATAAGAACCGCGTGATAAGCACTCGGATTCCCAGCGAATGCACCCCTGGAGACGGTCCGGCACCCCGCATAAAACGTGCATGGAATCGCTGGTATTCCACGCCGTTGCTGGCGCTGGTGAACGCTGCGGGAAGACTGGGCTGCACGCAGTGGAGCGCTGGGGCATGTCGTCAGGACGTCGCGATCGTTTGTAACTCGGTTTCGAACGCGAACAGCCCCATGGGGCGCCGCGGCGTCTACTTCGGGAGGCTCCGTGCTCTTTCCCAGTCCTGAGGCATCGGCGCCGGCCGTGCGAAGGTTTTCGCCTCGTGTTTCTTTTGTGGCTTCCTTTTCTCATTTAAAAGAAGCGGACCAAGCGGAGCGTGGCATGACAGCCCGCACGGCGCCTTTTGAGCCGGGACAGCACGCGCCGTTCAGCCGCGCCGAAGACAAAGGGAACCGGCCGCCCCTCCCGTTCAGCCGCGGCCTCACGCCCCGCCGGGGAAAGGGGAAGGGGGGGAGGGGACCGGCGTGCATGAGGGCCGCGGCGCCGCGAAGGCAGTGCCGGCCAGCGCAACCTGGCTCCAGAGAGCGCCGGCGGCGTGCCGCACCACCGCCAGCAGCGGCGACCATACAAGCAACAACAACGGCGATGGACGGCAAACACGCGTCCCGGCAGCAGCAAGGAACGGGGCCAGCAACGCGAATGAAAAGGCGGGCGCCGCGCATGTTGATGCACGCCGCGATTTCTTTTCGGGGCGGCGCGCGCGCGCGTCCGTGTGCGGAAGAAGCTGCCGCCGCCGCGCGAAGGGGGCTCCCCGGACGGAAAAGAAAAGGCTCCCGAAGTCGACCCACGCGACGACGACGCCCCTTCTTCCAGCCGGCGCGGAATGACGCCAGCGGTGGCGCGCCGATGATGCATCATCATCCCCTGGGGCGCAGTCGAGGCCGCTGCGGCTCCTTCGCGGACCGCTGAGTGTAGCAGTAGGTGAGGGATGCGTCGAACGGAGCGCGGGGGATTCTCGCGTGCTCTTTCGGTTCCACATGGATGGGCACTGCGAATAAGTCCGGTCCGGGTCTCGGTGTACAAGGAGGCGTAACCCAGGTGGGCTGTGGGGAAGGCCACACGCGCCAAACAAACACAGGACGGGCTCTGAATAGCGGCCCCCTCCTTACTCTTCTTCGTCTCGGACAGAGGGTCAAGATCAAATTAGGAGAGAGAGAGGGACACAAAGGAAGCCATCACGTTCCTGCGCGGCGGGCTGACGAAGTACGATCCGCCTTTGGCGCTGCGTGTTTGTCTTGTCTTAGAACCACGGTCGGGCCAAGTTGTCATCTGAGCTCATTTTTTTTTCTTTTTTGTTCCGGCAAGCGTCCTGAGTGTATAATGTTCTTTGCCCAGTGATTACAGTTCGTGTTGTCAATCTGAAAAGCGCATACGTCGTACGCTTGCTGCTGTCAGACAACAAAGCTGCTCCGGAAAGGCACTACGCTGTCTAGCGCTGCACACAGAAACGACCGAAAGAATAGTTAACTAAATTTTATAACCATTCTAGTTTTTTTTTTTTTAAATCCAGTCTAGCCTGTAACATCGAATGTTGGAGCATTACGCTGCTGAATAACTCGGCTCTTCATGATAACACGTAACTTTCTTCTCATGCATGAATTCTTGAAACTATAGCTCAAAAGAACAGACTTCTTTTTTTTTTTTAATGTCGCTGTACACCTGCCGTCAGCATCATGCAGTTATGGTTATAGAAATATGCTCATTGCGTTTTCGTTGGCAGACCAGTGCCAAATTTTGATAAGAATAAATGAGAAAAGTAAAAAATAAATGTTACCTCTAGCAAAGACCAACCCCGTCACACAGCTGCTGCTGCTGCAGTTTGCGCTGGCGGCATGTTGTTACCCGCCTAACAGTGGACGTTCTGTTTCTCTCTAATTGCTGCGATATCCCCGTCATCGACTGGGTACTGCCTTCGGAAACGTTTCTTCGTGCTCAGTGACTACTTCGCAGCGTGGTCTCCCATGCGCCACAAAGAAAGCAACATAAACGTACGAAGCCGATGCCTGGCTACCATGACAGACACGGGGAAACCGACTGAGTGAAGCCTACAAACACGCCAAGCTTCGCTTCGCAAACGCCGGTGCGAATGTCCTATCTGAAAATCTTTTTTTCCCTTCCGAGCCGATCGAAAATGACCGATCACGGCTGTCGGCCTCAATGACCAGTGTCACCGCCGTTCGAGCGTCAGCAGCCATGCGATGGAGTGAAACAAGCCGTTTCGTCGCTGGCGCCTCAGCCCCCATTCCTCCGAGTCTGTTCTTTCGCGCGCCGGACGCCCCGCGTTTACGTGCGCCCAGCCTTATAACAGGTCGTGCGCGACGCGCGCACTGAAAAGCGCCAACCCCACCGCCGGCAACGTCAGCGAGGGAGAAAGGCGGAGAAACGCCCCCGGCGATTGAATGTATGTACACGCTTGTGTACACACAGCCCCGTTCCCTAGCTGCCCTCTTTATTTTCTTCGCCTCGTCCGATGCTTCGCGGAAAGGTATAAACGGCTGCCGCCCGCGATCACGACTCGCGCGGGGTCGCGGCCGCTTGTCCCAACCGAGTGGAGGGCACGGGCCATCGATTCGCGCTGCCAGCATGCGCCGGGGCGGTTTGGCTCGGCGGTCGGGGGGACGTGCCACGCCGTGGAAGGATAAATAGCGCGCAATCCCAGGGCGTATACATGTCCGTGCATAGCGCGCGGCTAGCTGCCTGGTCGGTGCACTTGGACGCTTGAAGCGTTCCAGCCGATACAGCACTGCGCAGCATGCAAATGCGACCGGAAGTTGACGAAATCGTTCCGCGCTGCGCGCTTCTTTTAGTGGGCAGTGCGTGCGAACCGCTGTCTCCGCAGTAATGCAACGCATCGCGCGCTACCTTCTTTGCTTGAGACAACTGAAGCGGCTGTGCGAAGCGCGATGAGCGCAAATCTGTCTTCGCTACCAAACAGTGGAGATTCGAAGTCATCTTCGAGCACGGTGCGCGGCCGTCTAGTTGGCCCAACATTCCACGATCAAAGTTACGTTGCAAAGGGAGGAGCCAAAGTCGCCGGCGGCTGATATGGGCGAAGTAAAAAGGGAACTCCAAGGCTGTACCGGTTTGGATCCCCGTCCTGAAGGATTAAATTAGCGAAAGATCTCGAATTTGGGGGATGCTGAGGGTAACTGCTCCTGCGGTTGTGAATGAAATTACACTTTAAGCCGAATGATTCGACCAATTAACGAATCTGGACGTTCTTCAGTACCTTGTAATCTCGGAGGACGTCAAGAAAATGACTATTTGGTAATGCACAATCGCCCGCGTCCGCTGCTCCTCGCATCGGTCCCACGGCGAATGACCACGAATGCTTTGATCCGATATATACTCCTAAATTACAAAAAATATCGAGCATTCGGCCAAAGTATTTCATTTAGTTTCTGCAGTTTCCAAATCGGAAGTGGTAATTCCACTGGCAAGTTCCACTGCCAGCTGATTCCGAGCAGTGCCACAAGTCAGTCACCCGCAGGCATTTTCCGTGCTTGCGAGAGTACCGTGTCTCCAGAGATTGTTCGGATAACGGCCTCTGTAATTTCCGTGGCGTTCATGTCCCACGTATACGTCACACTAAATCCTCTCAGGCCACAAATACCACTTTACGCTATTGAGAAATTCACCTGCGGCCGGTGTGTTCAGTCACGTTGTAAACGGTAACCTGGCTATGAGAACAATTTCTGGATCAGAGAGCATATAAGACCCTTGTTCGATCTGCATATCGAGCGTAACATCTTGTATCCAGCAGCACAATGGCAAAGCTTCCGTATTCACAGGCCCCCAAATGTACGCGCCCAGCAACCGAAACTAATGCGGTGTACACAAAGCAAGCGCAACGATGCAGGAAGTTGAGCGATTACGTTACACGCCTCTCGGTAGTGGCGTAAACGCACGCAGCTCGCGGGCTGGCAAGATCAATGCCTTCGCAATTCTTTTCCGAGCAGCACACCATCGCGACTGGCTCCCTGAATGGAAGCAGAAAACGCGGTCATCGTGCGAACGCGCTCAGCAAAGAACCCCGTAAGGCGCCCTCGAGCGAGACGTGAAGCAACGTCTTCCGCGGCTCGCCCGCCGCAAGATTGATCGCGCTCTGGCGATGCAACGAGAGCGAACGGGACGTGCCTCTGCCTAATCGCCGGCCGAACAGCGCCGCGCGGGCCAGGAAACAAGCGAGCGCGCCGTACCGAGACGAGGGGAGGCGCTGTGTACAGTGCTGCACCTTCCACCCCCCCCCCTTATATTACGTTACCGTCGAACCCTTGCTCTTCAGGTCGCGTGCATTGTGTGCGACCGGTCATCTCCGCGTCTGGAGGCGGGCAGGGCCACTGCGCGACGACCCCTTGTCTTTCAAGGCGCTGGCTTTCTCTTCCTGGCGGAGGCGTGAACGGCGGCCGCCGTGTAACGGGCTCGCCTATTCTCCCGCAGCGCACATATATCATATAGATTTGCCAGACAGAGAGCCACCCGTCTGCGTAGCTGCTCACGCCTCGCGGGTCACCCATCGATCACTTTCATTTTCGCGCGACTCCTCCGGGGCGATGAATGCCCGCATCCTGAGCGACGCGGTCCCTCGGACCGTCGAGAACAGGGCCAGTTCTCAGGCCTCGTCACGCAGTGACCTCGCTGTGAAGAGCATGCGTCGATCGGCATACAGAGGGAATCGCATCGACACACAGCTGTACCATATGTGCTGGATACGTTTTCCGAGGTGGAATGGTTGCGCTACTAGTCTTCGAACGGGTTCATGTATGCCTTCAGCAGCAGCGGGTGTTGGAGGTATCTGCGACACGCTCCCTTGTTGTGACGGGGTGGTGGTTGAATGATGTTTTTTTCCACTCGCCCTTCCGTTTGGACCGACCGGCGGGAATGACGAGAGCCCTTGCTTGCTGAGCCATCAGCAAGCGTTAGAGGAGGCTTTCGGCCAGTAAGAACTTCACGGGCCGCGCTCGGGATTTACTTTGCTCGGCGCCACTGCAGTGCCTCCGCAAGTTCGACTTCGCTATCCCTTTGAAGGAGTCACCATCTCATGGGATAGCTGTGGGCGGGGCAGTCATTCTTCTCGTGCAGTTGTGGACGACTCTGTTCACGGAATTTGAACCAAAGCAAGTCTGGTATACAGCTTTCGTGACCCAGCGCAAATCTGTCCCCACTCTTATATCTTGAAGAGACAGCGCGAAAAATCAGGTTCGTGCTCTCCCAACTGCTGCGCCTACCCTTCGATACAGCCGACGCATTTGATCGCTTTGCGGATAACTGCAGCTGCCGTGAACGAAACACGAGAGTGGATGGACGTTATGCTTTGAATCTGCTGCCAAGGGCCTGCTCTGCAGGATGGGTAAAATACACCGGTGCGAACTACCCCGCCCTACGCGCTTATTCCTTATGGATTCGTTTCACGTCTCAGTTTGTCTCCGGTCGTGGACAATTTCATCGGTGTCGTTTTTCCTCCACTAGCGCTGTGCTGCAAGCGCTTTTACATATATTGATGCCCATTTCTCGCCAGCGCGTCTGGCGTTGTCAGCTGGCCTGAACCCCTGCGGCTTAGAACGTGCTCCTTTACACGAACCAGGCGCTGTGCGTGGACTGTTATGTAAACGTTGTTGTTTTCGTCGCCCAGCCGCCCAATAGCGGCTGGGTGTTGTCATCGAGCACGGGCGCTCCGCTGTTTTGCGAGGCCGCTTGTTCTTCAAGCTCAGTTTCAAAGCTGCCGCTCCCGAGCGCTTGTTGCTGGAGCAGGACGACGTGATCGTCGCCCCGTGCATTTGCTGCATGCAGGGGGCGGCGGCTATACGGCTCATGCTTTCTGGTGGCGCAGCTTTGTCTGCCTGCCAGGTCATGAACGCGCATATTTACTACACGCATCCACTCAGCTGTCTTCCGTTTGCTTTTAAGAACTCTATGCAGTCTAAATTAATCCGGAGCCCTCCACTGTACGGCAACCCTTCCTCTCTCCCCTCTGTGCTCTCCTTTCATGATCCCTTTCCTCACGGCGTGGTTCAGGTGTCTGTCGTGAGAAACAGATAATGCGTCTTTTCCCTTGTTCATAACCACCGCACCCATCCCACTTCGCATTACCCCAACGAAAGACTATACGAGAATGCCGCCATGATTTTGCGCCGGCCAACGAGGAGCGGCTGCATTACATTGCAGTGATCAGGTATTTACGTACCGCTCCCTAGAACAGCGATGCCCGTTTCGCGCTTCCTGTACACAGTTGTTGAGGCATACGTTTCCGCGCACGATAATGCGGTCATTCGGACGGCGTGTCATATCTGTGCGGCTAGCTGCAGGCATGAGAATACAATGGGTGCCGTCCAATCCATTACTTTTGTACCCGAAGGTAGAGCAGCGGGACGACCTTGAACGAAGAATAGGTGGCTGAACCTCCTATAGTTCCTCCGTGCCCGCTTGCTTGTAAGTGGCTCATAATTTATCTCACCGAGCGCTCTGCAGCTCCGTGGGGAAACACCGGCTGAAACATTTTTGAATGCAGTGCGTAGGTATAGCGCGCCTGTTTCGGCCCGGGAAGCCGGTGCTCCGAAGCACCAGTATAGGTATATGCTAAGGTCGCGTAACGCATGCATTTGTCCGTCTACTCACGCATTCTCCTCAAGGTTTAAATTAATTCCGACTTCGCAGAGCGCTGCCACTTTGGTAGCAATGGTAAAGGTGCATTGTGTTGCGGCCGTCGTCCAGACACACCGAACCTTCGGAGGCAACGGCAGTTGCTAAGCCTGATCGCCGATCTCACGGTGGTTTTCTGCTCAGCTCAACGTCTGCTCCGCCTGTCCCTGGTACGCCAAGCTTTTACGCGTGGCATGAGCAAAGGTTTAATGCGGTCGTTCAGTTTTGCTTCGCTGTCAATAATTGTAAGCATAGCAAGCTTGCCTCGACGCGCTCATCAGTGTACAGCATCGCTCAATATGCAAGCGACCACGAAGCGCTGCCGCCGAGAGCCGCGTTAAAATGCGCCGCTTATTCTCCCCGGCTTTTGGCCAAAAAGCTTCGCGAAGCGCGGAGGCGCGCGCTCCCGTGTTCCCTTTTATATTGAAGGACCATGCACATACATGAGTCGCAACTGCCAAATGAGTATCCTACATACGTGAACGAAGTTTTCAAGTTTAACTAAAGTGTTTTGGAGAAAAACAGACAGCGTGTATGGGGCAGTCGCTCAAATAACTGGGGCGGCTAGCAAGTGGTACGTTTCCCACTTCGATTTTTTGATTAATTCGCTCTCGGCCTACCATATACTAGCAGTCTCGGTTAGCTGAGTTGATAGGGCGGTGGTCCTGGGTTCAAAACCCGGACCAGGGCGATTTTTTCTCCAACTGCGAAGCTTCTGTGGAAGCTGCTTTCCTTTGTAGGCGTATGACTGCGTTTGGATGGATGCTAATAAGTAATTACTCCCTTATTAAAAATCTACTTCAGCCCCCGCGATAGCTGATCAGTGGTGCTCAGTGGCTGCTGACCTGAGATACGCGCTTTCGTTCCTGGCCGCGGCGATTACATTTCGATGGAGGCAAAATGATAGAGGCCCGTGTACTGTGCGATGTCAGCACACGTTAAAGAACCCCATGGTGATGGGAGTTATCCGAAGCCCTCCACTACGGTTTTCCTCATAGTCTGATTCGCTTTGGGACATTAAACCTCATAAAAACCAAACCAAAAATCTACTCATCATTGGGCCAAAACAGACATTATGGTGCAATTTCTGAACACACATCACCAGTTGCTAATAAAGTGTACTGTTCCTTTTGAGCAACCATTTGTTATTTAAAATATTCTGCAAAGCTTCCTAAGTAACCGCTTAACTTTCTAAAATGAGGCCATTCATAGTGAATTGTCTTACCTCTCCATGCATCAAGACACTACGGTGACCTAAAAACCTACTACATGTTCGACTTTAAATGATAGGCCATTTAAACGACTCTTATTTGACTGCGGTTCAGCTGACCGAATATACGATAATCATTCGGTACGCCTGCTAAAGGGGCGCTGTGCTTAGTCCAGCTGGCGTCGGTTTACTACTTACTACAGACGGGAAACAGCATTGGTAACAGAGTCGCGTATATGCTGTCACTGGAGCCTTGTGAGTTCACGGCTTGAGAGCAAACTATACATGTATACCCTGGCTGTCACGAGGGCCCTCGTGGCTGTGGTACAGCAAAGCGTTGAAGACGGGACAAGACACAAAAACAGCTCCAAACAAGAGCTTCGCTGGCTTACTCGCCAACTTTTATTGAATTTAGACAACGCAGACAGCTGCACTTATCCTGAGGTCGAGCGCGCACGGTTCCTAAATTCGTCGAAAAAACAAGCAAAACAAGAAGAGCCCTTGTCCTCCTCTTGAAATATTTCATGTTGCTGTTTGACACGCATATAAGGTGTCACAGCTAACGTGGGCCAAGGGTTTAAAAAAGAAAGCTGGTGCAGGTTGATGATATATGAAACCGAAACAGCAATGTTCATAATCGCCTATATATCAAGCAGATGCATAACTTTGCTTCCCACCTACCAACCATTGGAGTCACGTGAAAAGTTTCCATTATAACATTGTAAAGCTTCGAAAAGAAGCCTAAATAAAATGGCACGGTTTGTGAAAAAAAAAAAAGAAAGTTCTGAAGGCCCTTCTCCAGCTCGCAAGCGCGCGCCATTCCGGAGGGAAAAAATATCTCGGCCTATTACGCGCAATGACAGCGGCTGCCACTACGCTTTCGTGGGTAAGCTATGCCAGCGGTATTAAAGTATTAGCGCATATACAGACAGAGAGTCCTTGTGTTTGCGCTAAACCTCCAGTAGTATGTGGCACCAACTAGTTCACCACTCCATACCTGTATACCAGCGGCCAGTGTATACAAAATGCTTGAAGTGCGGGACAATCAAAACGTGTGGCTCTTTCTTGAACATTTGACCCCGCTCACTGTTTATAACGCAAAAACTATTTCCGTAATAAAGCTACCAAGGCAAAATTATTGTCATTTGTGGTTTCTTTCGCTGTTCTACATTTTTCTGATTGAAACATTTCGCGCGTCTCTAGCGATTTACAAAAAAAAAAAAACATTAATGGAGTTTATGTGAACGATTTATTTTATCGCGCATTAAAACACCCTTGTGCCTGCTCCAAGTTGTGCCAGACCTTCTAAACCCTTGACTAGCGTTGACGCCCTGTGTACTTAATAATCGAGCACTCAGACGTTCGACGCCTTTGCGTCCAATAAGAAAGCTTTGTTGTCAACGGAGGGTTCTGTGCTGACGGCCTGAGCTGATTTCGTATTCGTGCGCTCCTTAATTCAATCGACGCATTTGCAATATCCAGGGACCCTGAAACAAGGGGGGGGGGGGGCAAGGGAAAGCGCCCCCCCCCCCCTCCCCCCCCCAGTCTCCAATTGCTTGCACTTGGATCAGATTTCTGACAACTGAAACACTTCAGTTCTAGGACTCTTTTAATGCAAAGCACAGTAGAGCTGAGCTACTTAGCTTCGTAGCCTGTTGTAAAGCATTTCGTATCTGAGTAACCTAAACCAGTCATGTCCCAACAGAGGCCGACTCTCTGACCCGTGTACATGATCATGATTACCAGAATTTAAACAAACTATGAAAAAAAATTTAACCAATTGATCACTCCTCGTGCGCACATCTATAAAGCTGCCTATTTCAGTTCGTTTTATATTGCCGTGAATCTTTGCACCGTTTGATCGTTCGCATTCAAAACCGCCTGCACACGGCTTTATCATTTTGTTTTGTAATGCGAAATGTCACCAGACTTATCTCCATTGATCATGGCCACGTGACAATGCTTCCACATTTTTCCAGATTGTTGTAGTTGCTTTTGGCTCTTTATCTCGAAAGTTCCTTGAGAGCTTCAAATTGAGGGCGGCCAAGAACTGCATGCATTCAGTTCGGTGACCACCCAGCGCGCTCGTGACTATTGCCGCCGATGAGTCATTCAGTTCTTAGTGGGCGGGGGTCAACCCCTTAAACAGTGTCTTTTGGAAGCCTTTTCGTTGTCTTCCTGACTGCTGGAGTGTCGTCACTACAACGTGACAGTTTGCATCAATGTTTTAACATTGAAAAATAAATAATAATAATAATAATATAAAATTTATTATGTAAATGAGCATTAAATAAATAAATAACAAGATAAACTCGAAGTCTTGCACCCCCCCCCCCCCCCGCTAAAAGAAAAGTTCCGGAGTCAATGGTAATATCTAACCCTTTTCTTTCTTTTGTCCTCGCAGAAGCTGATCAGCCGACAGCAGAGGTCCCGGAGAAATCAGCCTCAAGTTCCCAGCCAGCAGGCGCCACCGTTACTCAAGGTGGGTATACAGCGCCCGGACGTATTTTCTGTTTATGTTCTCTATGCTTTCTAGCTGAAGATAATTGGAAAACTAGACATTCTACTTGAACTGCGCTTCTCACTGTTCCTACTATGCCCGCAAGAAAAAGGGCTAATACCTAGTGTTTCTCTGTTCTGTAGTTCTATTACCTGTCTCGGGAGACGATTTCAGTCGGTTGAATTTTTCGTGGATGGTAAAGGCATTCCACCATTTTTAGCAATGTGGCGATGAGCGCGCGTAAGTAAAATCAATAGTGCAGCCGAAATAACGACCATAAGTGAGCGCTGTTACACTCCCACTAAGCACATATATCAAATCTGTCTTCATGCTTAGCTTAGGTGAGGGGTGGTCCCATTTGCAACATGCACTTCTTGGACTTTTTTTCGTGGGAAAAAGTGGGGTTTAACGTGTTTTTTTATGTAAAATTTATCACCTCTGGGAGATGGGGCAGAGGGTGGGGGGAGATTGACGACTATTGGTTTTTATTATAGACCTGTTTGCAACATTTGAGCGTCAACATTAAGCGTTAAGTGAATGTAGCGCTTAAAATTCACCTCGTTGATCTATTTTTTACTAAGCTGCAATCTACGGCCGTCACAGAGCGTTACTTGAAAAAAAAATGCATCTGCGTTGAACTTTGAACTTTCGACCAAGTGTGCTTAAATCCACATACCTGAATCGTTCGGATGAGTAGTTTACGCGCCTTCAGCAGCTGGAAGCTGTCAAGCGTATAGACATTGCTGCTGTGCCAAAACGTAATCGGATGTGTGTACACCGTTCGATGTACACTAAGTGAGCGGCGGTCGGTGGGCGCGGCTGTCGAGCCTCGTTGCATCTGGAGAAATCTGTCGCACAGCGTGTCCTTCACATAAACCTCAGACCTTGCAGGATGTACTCCCATTATGCTCCGCATATGTAACGGCGCGTGCGCGAGACAACCGAATTTATTCCTCGTCCTACCGGATGCACCATACACTCTTCTGGTCCTCTTATCGTGGTGCTCGGCACAAGGAAAGAATACAGTCCATCCTCGGAGTGGCGTCCAGACGCGTACTCAGAACAAAACGACGACGCAGAAATGCACGGCGAACGGCTCGCAGCGCAATGTCCCTTTTCAACAAAAAAAAAAGAAAATATAGGCCCGTGTCTTTTTGAAGAGGGTACTCTGGAAAAAATAGGCTGAGGCTCAACCCAGCTGGACCTAGTAGACGAGCGAAAGCAAAGCCTGCGGTATTTATAGCGAATAATGGTGTGACGTTATTGCTACGTCCTCTTCTGACGTCACATCAGGCGATGCGAATCTTAGTTCTAAAGGTCAAGGTCAAAGGTCAAATGACCACTGGTCATCGGTCACGCGGTTGCCAGTCATTAGCTATGACCATACCGTACAGGCATATATCATGGCGATACGCAGCAAGACACACAGTCATACATTGTTAGTCTTGGGGGTGTGTGCCTGGTTTGACCTTGGCCGGAATTCAAGGTCAAACGCGCAAAGCCAGGCGAAACTAGTAGTGAGAGACTTTGCTCTAAGAACACATAATTAAAGCACATGGATTGCTATCACTACGTGTAGTTCTATTCGACGTTGCGTTCGTTTAGTGAAATAAAATTTTCTGGGTTCCGCGCTGTGTTGTGCCAAACAGAGAAATAAAAGCATCCATCCTGCAGAAACGAAAGAAATGGTAACGAGAAGGCTGTTAAATTAAAAGGAGTGCACTGTACGCGCCTGAGAACGCACTATTACACTGAACAGCAATTTACGAGTACATCAGAGACATCGCCTTTCTGACAGGTGCTTCATCACCGAATAATCGTTCCTGCGCTGATTATGTAGTCTGTGGCAGCGTTCCTTTGCTGCGGGTATTCTGCTCGGTGTTTTTATTTTTCTTTTGCTTTTAAAACGGTTTTGGTCGTCTCACACCGTAATTGCGCTTGCCGGATTCTTATCCTGCCCACTAAGAACGCACCACACAATTCCTGCGAATATTTTCTCAGCTTTTTCGCGTTCACAAATGTGATAGCGTTGTCAATGTTGTTTTTATTTGGAACAACCACTGAGTGCGGTTTACAGCAATCGTTCGTGTCGTGCTCGAGGAACTTCCGAAAAGACGTCCTTCAGTACACGTTTCCTCCGTCAAGGCAGTTTTTATCCTGATAAATGTTGAACCGTGGTTGACTACACGTGTGTGGGTGTGTGACACACACACACACACACACACACACACACACACACACACACACACACACACACACACACACACACACACACACACACACACACACACACACACACACACACACACACACACACACACACACACACACACACACACACACACACACACACACACACACACACACACACACACACACACACACACACACACGCGCGCGCGCGCACGCATATATATATATATATATATATATATATATATATATATATATATATATATATAAAGGTGAAGGAAATGAGGGCCTCGTTTGAAAAACTTATGAAGGGAGCCAGTAGTCACCGAAACCGGAGGCAATAGTCGCCGGTGCATACGGGAATGTTTAATTTTTTAAATGTGTACTGGTATAATAATAACTAGACCAATCTATCGCCCAAAGGAAACTACCCACATAGCAGCAGAAAAAAACAACCATGCCGCCGGTGAGATGCGAACCCACGACATGGTTGTTTTTTCTGCTGCTTTATAAGAATTTCTGCTGCTTTATAGGACATATTATACTGAGCAGTCTCTTTCTTATACTGTTCCAGTATTATTAAATAAATTAAACAAATAATTGTTTGACCCCTTTCAGCATTCAAGTGATGTTATTAAGCGATTTTTTCTTAGCAAGATTACGTAATATTGCACTCAGTTTAAACCTATACCTGTTATTATTTTTTTCGTTTCCCCATGACCAGTTATTTGTTTTTCTAATACCTATGTTTGTGCTGCAATGCATAGCGCTGCTTTTTTACAAAGTGTTTTGTTATTTTGTTTCAGTGTTTATTTGGAAAATTGAAAATCTCTGCCTGTGTACTCTACTGCCAAGTTGTTAAAGGGTGCAGGACCTCTGTCAAGCTTACGAGGTTTTAGTCCTGTCTCCTTCTCTGTCCAAGAGAAAAATAAAGACTGAATGAATGAATGAATGAATGAAATGAAATGAATTTTCTTTGAGCGATAGTTTAATCTAAGTATTATTATCCCACTGTTAAGCACTATACATAAAAAATTAAACATTCCCCTGTGCACCTTGGTTTCGGTGACTATTAGCTCCCTTCATATATATATATATATATATATATATATATATATATATATATATATATATATATATATATATATATATATATATATATATATATATATATATATATATATATATATATATATATATATATATATATATATACGGGCTTCTTGAACAGAAACAATATGAATCCCCCTATCCCTGAAGCAGCTGTCAGCCGCCCAATCCTGGCGTTTCGATGTTATAGTTTCCAGCAATTCTGTCTGTAGAACAATTACAGCTGGTGTTTTCCGCTGCAAACCAGACATTCTTTTTTCCTTGAGACCCGCGCATAAGCTATCCAGAAGGAAAAACAACATTTTTGAAGAGAAATGGTGAATGGAGCCTGAAAAGGTTAAGTGAAGTCAGAGCTTTGAAAAACTAGAAAAGGCCGAAAGATTAAATACAGGTGTCGCCGCCACCGGCCGATTTCGCAAGTAAACCGAGTGCTCCGACACACCGCCATTGAGCGCGTATCCCCGACGGTAGGCTACACCGCCATTCACTTCGAAACAGTGATCACGGAGTCCTTTTCAGTGTAGAGGTCACGAGTTTTGAATCGAATAGCGGGAAAATTTCTAAATGGGAATCTCTAAGCAATAAATGCATCTATTGCTGGCGGCCAAACATCGACATAGCCAGAAGGAGCCAGGTAATCGATTTTTACAGAAAGAAGAATTGAATGAAATGTCCCTTTTAATGCACAAGTGAGGATCCGGCGTATAATTCGGCCCGGATATATTCTGAATGTGCAACCAGTGAATTGCAATTTGCAGCAATTTTCGGGGCACCACAATTTCCAATTCGGAGCGCTTTCGAGAATTGAAACATCTTTTTAGGAATACATTGGAGCCCATATCTGTCAGCTGCCCGAACAGTGAGCATCTCATTAATAAACCAGACTACACAGCTTAGTCTATAGATAGATCTGTTAAGCTAGCAAACAATCTCGGAAAAGTTGCAGACGCGGCTTATGTATGCGACGACATTAGGCGCAAAAACGCTCCCGTGCTGTGCGATGTCAGTGCACATTAAAGAACCGCAGGTGGCCGAAATTAATGCGGAGCCCTCCAGTTTGCCGTCCCTCATAGTCCACGTGCTGCCTAGGGACTTCACATATCAGATAGTTCATTTCAACGACGCATATTTTGTGCCTGTATTCACAAACACAGCTAGTAGTTCAAATTCGTTGCTGTATGTGGCTCTGCAACTCACTACAGCCTATAGCGGTGTGCTCTATAGTTACATCTTGCCGTTAAAGGGCAACTGCATCAATTGTTGATAATTCTGCGATGTTCAAGGATTCAAATCTATATAGGCTGTTAGTGAGGCATGTAAAGTTTTTTTTTTTTTTGCGCTGGCGTTTAAAATGATGACGTAATCGACGGATAAACTTCAGGCTTCTCCTCATAGCAACGGAGGAGTGCGGAGGAGCTTGTTGTGACGTAACGGAAGGTAAGTTTTCAAATTTCCACTGCCGTCGTCAACCACACCCTGCCGTTTGTCGTTGGATGCTGCCGAACAGTGCTCGGTGAGCTTCGGTGACGTTGGTTTTCTTTCTTCAAAGCAAACGTTTATGCTTTGCGCATGTACCTGTGCCGTAGATGACGTCTACACGCCCCCCCCCCCCCCCCCCCCCCCCCCCCCCCCCCCACTTGGCGCTGTGCAATGCGGAGAAGATTGAAGGAAATCGTCGCGATTTTAATCGGCGATTACGACACGATTTCAAATGTTAGCCCAAAGCGACTTCGCATGCATTGCCAGTCAGTTTCGCACATCCGACCCCTTTAAGCACGTTTAGTTCGAAAACCTCTGTAGTTGCCCTTTAATTACTCCATAAGGGAGTTTAACAGACGACACCGCGTCGGTATTTTCGCACGTGTCTTGTTAACCGCCTCCGCACGTTCCTCATGTAAGATGCGGGCTATTAACGTCCGCCAAGTTTCGCCGTCTGGATTTGTTGCCAATAATCTCAAAAGGTCAGTTTACTAGACATACAAAGCATCATAGTAAAGCGCACATACCTACCCTACTTCGTCGAATGTTTATGTGTTTCTCACTGAAAGCCTCAGACTTTTATTTTTCCTCCTTCTTGTAAAGCAACTTGGGCAGTGCAGCGCATTATATCAAGACAACTATCGCTGCACAAACCAGCTTCCCCTTCCAGCGCACCGTGCACGCAGCCACAACAGCAGGGTGAGTTGACGGCACCCGAGGAAACAGTCTCTCCGTTTCTGCGTTCGCATTTGGTTTAGATCGCGCTCGGTAAGCCACCAGGCAGCCCCTAATGAAATTAAAGCTCGCGCCGGGATCAGTTGCTGGCACGCCCCCGCCATGGGCATCGTCCCCGAGGGGTAGCGGCCGCGCCGTGTGTCACCGGTGGGACGCCTACGCCGATCCCGCGTCGCCCACACACAGACGAACGGAGCTGCAACGCACGCCGTACGGCGCGCGCCCATTCGCGCCGCTGCTTTCTTGTTTCGCGTAAAAGAGGAACCGTGGGCGGAGAGCTCATTCAGAGGCGCTCCCGCGAGTGCGCTTCTGCTTCGAGCGTGTGTGTTTCTGCGCGTTTGCGCACCTATGCCCCGACGCGAGAGCTCATACGCGACGAGATGGAGCCCCGACCCACGCGCCCGCTCGAGAGCTCTTTCCGGGGGATTGCGCGGTGCCGCTTTCTGCTTTGCGCCGGGAGGCGGTGGACGCTCGCATTTGGGATTCCGCAACGCTCGCTATCCCGCCGCCGAATCTGCGAAGGAACGGACTTGGCCTCACATTTGTATCCTCTCGTCGCGGTGCGAGTTAGCGGAATGGGATACCGCGCGTCGCGCAGCCAAATCCGAATGCGTATGAGTATGCGAGGCGTCTTTCATGCGTGGGAGGCATTTGCACTCTCTGCACGCTGGCTGTCGAGATGGTGCGCCAGGTGTTGAACGAGCTGAGTCAAACAACTCCAAGTGTTTGCTCAGCTCCTGCTTCGCGTCCAGGCACGCCCGGCGCCGTTCGGTGACATTTTGCCGAAACAGCGTAAAGAAGCTCGTACTGTTTGGAAAGGTTTCAAACCCTGGTCAGAGATCGCTTGGTGGTCCGTGTGTTTCTTATGCAGTAGGAGCGTGCGCTTTATTCGGGCAGCTGTAGGTGGCTTACACGTGGCGCGACGGATGCCATGGCTGATGAGCCACGCGCAACTTCCACGCTGCGCACCGCAGCAGGTGGAGACCAAACGCTTTACACCATAGTTCAGGTGCACTAACATGGCGGCCTCTATGACGTCATCCATATAACAATGTTTAGAAGAAAAATAACCATTCCACTTTCATCGCTCTATTGTAGCCAAAGCCACCGAGAGCACATGCGCCATTTGGGGGCTGTCTCCTTTGCTCTGCTTGGTGATGCCACTGCTGGAGCGCCTTCCTGCATGCGCTTTTGGCATTTCTGGCGCGTCAGAAATTCCCCGCCGCGCTCTTTCTGACTCCCAGGTGTGTACAGAGAAGCGCGCACGGACAGAGGCCGGAGGACGCGAGCACAATGCGCGGCCACCTTCCGGAGCTGCGCGGGGGGAAGTCAGCGGCGCGGAGAAACTAACATCCGACTTCCTCCCCTTTCGGACGACCAAAACAAAACCCGCTCCTCCCTGTTTCGCGACGCTCGCCCCCGCGACATTCAGGCGGCAGCGGCGCCCGGTCGAGAGACCGCGGGAAGCAAACGCGCCTAACAAACCGTGCGTGCGGCGGCAGTGCACGCAGCGGGGCTGTGAATAGAGCGGCATCCTTCGAGCTTCATTGTGGAGCTTCGCTCGCAGGACGCGCGCGCGGCCGCCGCCACCGACATCAGGGTCGCCCTGTTGCGCCAGCACCGCCCGGCGGTTCTTTTTTTCACTTGCGCGTACTCTTTTCTTTTTATCGTGTCCTTCTTAGTTATCGTCGTCGCTGTCGTCCTCAATGAAGGCTGCATCCGCCGCCGCGGATGAGCTGATACGCACCCGGTGTGCATGCATATACAGGCAGCACCCTCTCGCCGGGCTGCTGTGTGCGCGTCCTGTGATGGGCGAGCGCGTCGCTGTTGTCTGCCGAGCAGCGAACCTCCCCGCGATGGTTGTTTGTGGAAGGGGAGCATATATGTCTTCGGACGCGGTTAAGCATGACACAAATTTCCGCCTGCAAGCGCGCCAGAGATTGTTAGCTCCAAGGTCCCTCCTGTAGACACAGTCCCTTGCTGGACGGAGCTTTATGGTCTTTGGAGGACTCGCTGGTTTCCGCGCGTCTGTCGCTGTGTTGGCACCGCAACGCTCGCGCTTTTGCTCGTGTCTGAAGAAAAAAGAGGCCGTTCATTTCGCTCTGTTCGGGGCAAGGCACTGCGGATTCTCGTTCGGCGGGCTCTTCGCTGTCAACTGCACAACTGCGGCTCGTCCGCGATCAAATCGGCTTTGAGTGCTGGAAACAAAACAAACATTCCAGTTCATGCCACTGAAGCAACCGAGGGTAAAGAAAGCTGAGCACTTTCGTTCTTGCACCGGCTAGAATTTGCGCTCGAGGAAGGCCAAGCGACTGAAAGAAGCCGTGCACTCAGCTGCGCACTGACTCACGCAGAAAGGCCTTTTCCACGAAACGCAGTGTACTGTAAAGCCTTGCTACAAAGCCCCGCACGAAACTTTGCTCGCCCTCCACCCGCTCCTTCCCGCGTCGCTGTCTCCGGGCTGTTCGTCGGTCGCGGTTGCCAGTCAGCGAGATTGACTCGCGAAGGTAGCAGACTTCACGCGCCGCTACCCGACAAACTCGGGAGGAAAACCCCCTTCCCACTTCGCTATCTGCAGCTTCGCTCCGTTGGCGGGCCAGACACGGCCAGCGACGGTTGGCTACGGCGCAGATATGCGCATTAAGCATCCGCGCGGTCTCTCTCGGTCCGCGCACACGAGGCGGAGAGCCGCTGGAACGCGGGGAGACGCACCTGTGACGCTTGACCTGGTTTCGCGGCGGCTCATTGACGCCTCTTCGATGTCTTTGTGCGCGGCCGCTCGTGACTTCGGCGCGCCTGTTTTCAATGGCGACAAAGACGACCCCTCCCTCCTTTCCACTTCGCCTCTTTGGCTGCGCGGACGCCGGGGCTAAATCTAAATGAGCTGCTCTCTCTGAGCCTGGTTAATTAAGGCCACGCTTCCGTCGACAGGCAGTGCGTTCAACTCGGCAGCGAAGACAAAGGCTGCGCTCTTTCCGGGTGAACAGCGGCTGTGTGCGGTGGGAAGTTCACATTAAAGCGTGCAGCCTGCACACAAAGAGCCGGTCTCAGACTTGTCTGCACTTGATGGGACTATGTTAACGACTACTCCGGATAGCGCAGCTGGAGTTAACTGATTGGTCACGTGCATGCATGTCCCGTGGGGGGAACTTTTAAACGAAATTGTATTTTTGTGTTTTCTTTTAGTCGTCTAGGAAAGTATTGCGGGGCAGTTGAGGTGTTGAATGCTACAGGTGGGGTTAGCCTTGCTTTGTCTGCCGGCAATTGCTCCACCGCAGCGTCCCTTCGATATTAACAATGCCGCATCTACCCCGCTAAGCGCACAGTCTCTTATAATAGCACACATTCTCTCCCGCAGTCACCATCTATGCACACAATCAATCCACACAGTTCACATCACAGTCCACTCCAGAAGTCACCATCTATGCACATATTCAGCCACAGTAGAACATAGGCCATTGTAGTGCCACACTCCATACACACATTCACTCACAGTATAAAGTAGTCCACTCCGGAAGACACCATCTACGCACACATTCAATCACAGTAGGCCATATTCCGTTCCTGCTGTCACCATTTAAAAACAAGATCCGTGTTCTGCAGAAATGTTAAAAGAAGGCGTGCAGCCTCCCTTCTGCATGTCTGGTTTCCACTCGGGTAGACAATGTCCTGCACTGTGCTGTGACGGGTTCCTGTCTTCTTGAAGGAAGCGAACATCACATGCCTTTCCGCGTTGTACTTTGGGCAGTACATAATATAATGTACATACATAATATATTGCGGTGCAGTCTTTTTCTCTTACTAGTACCGCTGTCCGAAACAAATAGATGACATTCAATTTTTAACATTCGACTTTCGGTGCAGCGTTCGCCACGAAGAACACGCGTGGCAAAGAGAGATAAAATAACATTTGCACAAGCGGTTTAAATGGCTGCTGAACGTTAAAACGGTTGCTAGCCGAGCTACGTAATGCATCTGTCCAGTACTGCAGCAGAGCAGAAACAAAGACAAAGAAGCGATAAAAAGACGGCTGCTGAGGTCTGAGGCAATGTTGCATGTTATCTAACGTCATTCGCACATTCTTATCCACATAATGAAATGCAGCAGTAGCATAAGGAAAGCCACGCCAGCACTTCGTTCTAAATGGAATCAGAGCCGGTTGTGGACAGAGCTAGGACGCGCATATAATACCGTGATTATCACTGCTGATTATTTATTAGTTGTTATTATTAACACTAAGCGCACGACAACCAGCTCTTATCTCGAATTTGGTAATTATAGCATATTGCTTTCTCCCAGCCAACCTGCGATGCCGCGCGGCTTTCTGCATACTCGGGGCCTTCCGTTTTCCGGTTTAATTTTACCAGAATTCAGGGATCGAAAATCGGGCGATATTTTTCGAGCTCTAATTTGGTTGCCAATCGAGTCATTCAGAAAAAAAAAAATCGGTGCTGCGAGTTTTTTCGGATAATTTTTTTCAGCACAAGACAGTTTGCTATAACTGTTCGTTATTCTACAATACGTAAGCTGCCCTGTATATTTTTTTTGCTCATTCTTGCCCAAACAACATGAAAATCGCTGGCTCCACTAAAAAAAAAAAAACTCGTTTACCAATTAAGATGTCAAAAGCATTCACCTGCACAGCAACTACTTTAAACAAGCAACGTCCTTGGATTAGGGTGTCATTAGCGTGGGTAGAGCTTAACGTAGTGGCTCCGGTAAGACGTCTGTTTGTTAGCCATATTATAGCCTCACTCTTCTAAATAGCTTTTTTCGAACTTGTTATAAAATTCATCCGCCCTTTGAAAATATTGGAGGGGACACTTAGGCTCTGCCTTAAGGGTACAACGCGATAGCATCAATAGGCTAATGCCTATATATGTGGAATTGGTAATGCTCGACTTGTACATTCATAGATCCCTGAAGGACCTGATACCTCTCCTGGCGGCGTGGTGCAGCGGTTAAGCGGTGATGCGCCACAGCCCTGCGATGGCAGGTGCTGCCACCGGTGGGGGATTGTGCGACCTAGGTTGCTCTTCCCGAGCGACCAATCACTAACTGCCACCGGCCACGGTGGGCAGGTTGTGATGACACCACAAGGTCACGTGACCTAGGTGCCCCCCCCCCCCCCCCCCCTGCATCCTAGGTTGCTCTCTGGGCCCCACCTGCATGAGTCACGCTCGTGATTTTTTGCTCAAAACGCCGAAGACGCCGACATCGGATTTTCTGCGAGCGTGAACAGAGGTTTTAAGATCTCCAGTTGACCGAAGACACCTCTCTGGAATAAATACAAAGAGTTTTTCTTGCGGTGCCTTCGGGTTTGTGAGCTGGAAAATCAAAATCGTCTTGAAAACTCATTTTCGGGGAGGAATCTCAGTTTAACCCGATTTCTAAAATGCATATGTTCGGGGTGCAGGAATCGGGCGAAATCTGGTTTTACCCGAAAACGAATTGCCCTGTGTATACTTGACAGATCGTAATTTTATCAATGTTGATTTGTTTCGATACTTGCTTCTCTCCCTCCTTGGGAATAGCAGCCAGCGTGGCGGTTACCACATGAGGCCACAGCTGCTCACTTAATCGTGTCAGTCTTGGTACTGCTCCTAATTCTTTCTGTCGGGAAAATACAAACTCTGCTTCACGCGCGCGCGAGCACCGTTTCGCGTGTTGCAGCCGCTGCACTTATTTGAACGAAAGCATGCAGTCATAATATTGCTCAGTGCGTAACACTCGAGCTTGCGCGGCACGACGCCATCGACGTTCGCTTTTCGCATGAGCAGAACGAGCGGCGGAAGATGCTGAATGGGGGCGCGTGACGGCGGCGTCGCGATTTCGCAGATTAGCATTTAAGCGGCTGACGCCTAACTCGGCCGCCGAAATTAAATGCGCTTTCCGCCCATCCCATTTCTTTCTCTCCCCCACCCGTTCTTTCGCAGAAGCTCGTACTCGGTGCTTCCCTCACGATCGTCGGAATTAGGATGCGCGCTACGGATCGAGGCGTCAAATGGGGCGACGTGTCGGGCCGTCGATATTTCGCGCGAGTCGCACGCACGAACAGCGCGCGCTCCTTCGAGCGGCGCCCCATCGGACGCTCGGCCGCCCACGGCTGGGATCGATGCGGACAGCACGCACGCACCGCCGAACAGGGGCGCCTCAATCAGCGACACTGCGAGCATCGAAGGGGAAAGCCGTAAAACGGGGCGGCCGTCCACGGCGTCGATCGCCGGCCGACGAAGCCGTCTCCGACAGCAAGGATGGCAGAGCTCCTAATGACGCGGTCGTTAATAAACGCGCGCGCCATCAATCAAAAGCCCCGACGCGCAGTCGTCGCTCTTCCTCTCGAGGCAGACCTCCTGTGAACTCCTCCCCCTCGTGGACGACAACTTCTCTCTCGGCATCGCTTTGCACGATGTCTGGCATCTCTTCCGCGGAAGAAAATGCGAAAAGAAGAAACAGATTTTAGCACTGAGCTTATTATGCTTGTGTCGCTTCAAATCGAATGCGCCGATAAGAGTACCGCGATTGTGTCGCCGAAAATCACACTAGAATCGAACGCCATGCGGGCCCCTTGTACGAAGCACGCAGTTGTGATAGTTGCGCGACGTCAAAGCAGCGCTTGAATCCAAGCCTATAGAGTGCGCATGCCTAAAAAAATCGACGTCATTACGTAAGCAGCCGAGCGTGATGCGGCAGGCTCGATTCCTGGTCTTGTCACGCTACGCCTGACATATTAGGTGTAAGTTTGCGCCAAAATGCAGTCACAAGCTTAATCCGGAGCGCACACAGCAGGGCGTTTCTCGAATGTCGCGTTTAAAAATGGTAAATTGCGGGAACCACACACTGGCTGTGAGGCACACCGCGTGGTGGAGGGCTCCGGATTAATTTAGACCGCCGTGGGGTTCCCCAACGTGCACTGACATCGCACAGCACACGAGCGTCTCGGTATTTCGCCTCCATCGAAATAAGGCCGCCGCGGCCGGGACCGAACCCAGATGATCAGGGGCGAGCTTTCACGCAACTTCTCCCGGAAAACGGTCTGCCACGGGTCGCCATCGGTCTGTAATCTGTCACCGGTCGCTTATCCGTCCAGTAATAGACTTCTCAATTACAAGACATTGTTCTTGCCTCAGGCCTTATGTAATCCTACGGGGCCATTTAAATAAATGAAATCAAACGAAAATAAAAGAGACCGGGCACCAGCATGCGCTCAGAGGAGCCAATACTGCTGGCGGAACGCGTGAAGCACGTGGGTGGAAGCATGTAACAAATAAACGGAGTTTTGAACACGCTGTATAGATCAGAGGTCATCTGAGCGAGCTTGCCTCTTGGCAATAATATGTACATTAGGTCATTTGTCATAGCCTTCGCATCAGCGCAATGTACTGCGCTTTTTGTGCTTTTCTTCAAGACATAAAACTTCAAACTAAAAACAAGTAGGAAATCTTTCGCTTCAGATGCCTACAGCAGTAGTTAACTTAAGTACGGTATTGCTGAAAATACTGGTGTCTTTTCGTTCTTGCGCCGTATCCGTCAGAATGTTCAGCTCATATATGCTTAACATTCTGATAAAAAAAGGATGTAGTTTGAGGCATTATAAATGGTTGAGAAAAAGAGCCTCGCCCGCAACCCTAACGTATGCGCGGAAGCTAGTTAGAATGTATACATGCGATCTCTGAGGCCAGATTTTCTTTTCAGGTCTATACTTTAACATTTTCTCCTGCCGTCTTTGTTTCCTCAAATCCCGTCGCCCCCGACCGCAGCGGAGGCGTAGTGGTCTGAGCATCCGCCTCGCATGCAGGAGGTGCGGGGTTCGATTCCCAGTGCCGCCGGTTAGCCACCGGTGATACAGTGGGTACAAGCTTTCCCCTGGCCTGGTGCTCAGCTTCTTTATGGTGAAATGCTTGGGAAATGGGTCTCTGACCCCACTCTGTGCAATGAAAAACTACCTTGTGTCATGGCGTTCTTTGGCCAAAGCCGCCGTAAAAAAAAAATACATCTTCATCATCAAATCCCGTCCCTTATACGCGCAGTAGCATGTCAGTAATGCTTAAACGCTGGCTAAAATTCCCGCTTTTTCGGCACACTTTCCCCCCTTGCTGTCACTTTACGGGGAGAAAAAGGCGATGTGTGTACAGTGGATGATAGCGAAAAGCTACCCGTGGGCTTGTTGTGATCACTGTACACTGTATAGTTCTGCTTGCAGCTAGGGGTGGAACATGCGGCTGCAGTGTATTCTTTCTTCAACATTTCTGAACTTTAATGACCTACATATTGAAGCTTACGCTGGCACACGTGCGCTCTAAATCACTTACGTCCATCAGAACAGAACGGAATCCGCTGCAGCCTCCTTGTTCCGGTTACACTGGCAAGGAGAGTTCGCTTTCAGTGCAGGCCTTTATTTTTATTTTTTTTGTTCGACAAGCCTCCAAGACTGACTTGATTGCTCTGTCTCGCACTTGTTGCAAATTTCGTCTTTTTTTTTCTACTGTGCAGAGTGTCGACCGCCGGCAGTGCCGGCGCATGCTTTAGCGGATGTCTGAGCCTGAAAAGTTGCACCGGACGTGCCTGCAACCACGTGTACGCATAACGCGGCGCATTTTAATGAAAGAGGACGCAATGCAGGCAGTCCAAGGTTGCGTCTTGCTGCTCGGGGAAGCCTTTCACGGACATCCTATACGACTGCTAAGGAAAAAGACATAACACCGCTGCTTATGAAATGAAGCCGCTTAGTCGATATTACGACACTGTTTTGTGCGGCGGTGAAATTTCTCCCTTTCGCTTATTTTTATGCTGACAAAAAAAAAGTAAGTTTCGCACAAGTTGAAACATTTCGCTTTCACCGCGAGAAATCTTGAAACGAACACCACCGGCGACTCGTTTTCTTTTGTTTTTTTTTTCTGACGGACATTCAGATTAGCCTTATTAGTCGGTACTTGCGTCTCTGGCGCTAGCGGAAATGAGGAGCAAATTTTTGACGCTGTAATTACCCTACAAATTAAGTAGACAGCTTCAAGCAGTTTTTTTTTTCTTGTAGAGGAGTGGTGGCATGAAATCTGCTTTCGTTTTTCTGAGGGGAACTTTCGATGATAGCACGCTTTGCCTCGTTAAAGTTGCCTCAGAAACGCATGCGGCCTCGCTTTTTTCCGGGGAGCGCCGTCTTGGCAATAAATTTACAATAATTTTTCAGCAATAAATGTCTTTTGCTACCGAACAAAGGAACACAGCGAGAAAGAGCCACAGAATCGATCCCCCCCCCCCCCCACATACACACACACAAATAACGGATGGAGCTGTGCTCCATGCATATACGTTTAAACAAATAAGAGCAACGGAGGAAAAAGTATGGTGAACATCTTGTGGCTACGTGGGGGGAATGTGCTCGATTGCTGCCACCCATATATCGGGGGCACAGCTTGGAGCGGGGGATGGGGAAAGGGGATGTGGGGGGCAGCGCTCGGCCGTTGTGCGTAAGTACGTTCGTACATGCATACAACTTCACTCTCTCTCCGTCTCTCTCTCGCTCTCTCTTTAGCTTGTTCTCTTGTTTGGCGCGGAGCATATTTCGAGCGAGAGAATTGTTCCAATTTGCATCGAACTGAACGCAACAATCCGGCTACGGAGGATAGCTAGCGCAGATTACCGAAATCCTCGTTCTTGAAGATTCGGCCCGTTCCGAGACTCGAGCCCAGCAAAACGCCCACGTTTTGTCGAAAGCAAAAACCGATGATATTTTCGGGGGCTCTTTCTGACGTTTGTCCGGTAGCCCTCACCCCAAAAAATCATTTGTCGCTTCGCAAATTGAACTTAAAGCTATATCTCCGCCCCTGGACTCAAACCATGACGTCTGCACCGAAAAGGACTCCGTGACTACTGTTTGGAAGTGAATGACGATGTAGCAGAGCCTCTGGGATCCGCACAGAAAAAAAACAACAATATTTTGTCGACGCACGCAGTACACTTGCGAAATCGGGCGATGCTGGTGATAGCTCTACTTCATTTTTTCATCGCTTCTTGCTTATAAACGCTTCCTTTTGTGACAAAGCAGGGCACCTGACATCAGAACGCGGAAATGCACCGGTACAAACTTCAGTTTGTCCCCAGGGCTCCTTACCCGGGGCACCCTGGATTCACTGCTACGGTGCTGACGCGCGAAAAGTCGTAAATGTCTCGTGCCGCGTTTTACTACTCGCACTGCGTCGGCGAATCAAGATGAGCGAGCAAGAAGAGCCGGAAAGAAAGCAGCGAGAAAGAGCCCGCCACGGGGGGCAGTCTTTATCTGCCGCCTCCGTCGCTTATCTGCTCCCCCAACCCGCCTCGGTAATAGGAGCTTCGTCGCGTACAAAGGCGACGAACAGCGGGCAGCGTTTAGTTTTCCGCGCACGTAGCCGATGCGTGTGCGTGCGGCACACGCCACGTCTGCCAAAGGAGCGCGACGAGCCGCCACTGGCCGCCGGAAAACAACGGGGCGCGTGGCTTTACACGCGCGCGCTGCTAGCGCAGGCTTCGCCGCTGAAAGGCGAGGACTGGCAGGTTGTATGGGGTTTCAACCGCGTGACGGCGAACGAATTGTTGTTGTGCCCACAGAAACTAGGGTGACGTCTCGGGTGCGCTCAGCTGGCTTCAGAAGCCGGAGCGATTGGTCGCTGTGCTGGCCGGTCGCCAGACCTACTTGCGACCCCATCCGCCGCTTCCTTGCGCTTAGAGCGAGGGCCGGTGGTCTTGTTCGAAGAGGGGAAGGGGAGCACGTCAGTGTCCGGGGCGCTGTGGATGCACAGCTTGCCTGACACGTTTCGACCTGTAGCATGTGCGCCCAACCTCATCGCCCAGCACTGGGCGGACGCCGTGAATGCAGTGACAGGCATCTTTTACGTTCGATCTGGTCTGGTGCGATGCGCATCATCTAGTGATTGTTCTTACCTTACGGTCTGTGACTGGCCGTGAAGAGAAACCTCCTTGTGCGTCTGGTGTAGTACGTTAATACAGTGTTTCGCTGTTCGCGTTTTCCTGCATCCTTTTTCATTTGCATGGCCTGCTGCAACCTCCGTGCCCGTCGGCAATTTCGCGGACAGGCTTGGCCTTGCTTCCCTTTCTCCGTATACGCAGCTGCATTGATTGCACTCAACGCGACGACTGCGCACGCGCGAGACTATAATGGAAACAAAAGGAAAGATACCCCGTGGTGTTGCCTAACGACAGATAGGCTCGGTAACCTGGGGCCGTCTTGCTCGCAGGTTTTGGTGATTCTCCTGGAAATCCGTGCATGGTAAAAAGCGGATTAATTCGAAAAAAAAAATCAAGAAAGGACAGCAAGCGCGTTGCTGCCCTGTCGAGAGCTTCGGTGTTTATTTATCGAGGCTTATTATCGCACTCCCTGGGGCGCTCGTATCGTTAAGCAGAGCTCATCTAGCTTCTTCGATTTGGCGTCTCACCGCCTTATAGTTCAGGAACCAAGAACGAATGAGGCAGGTGTGGGCACGAGCATTTGGAGAGGACTGAGGTAGATAGACCTTCGCTAGCGGGCATGGCACGTGGCTATTGTTGATGACGATGGCTGTGAGCCTCTTTTTGAACTATACGTGCCTCATTTCCACAAAGAAGCGGTTCAGAGCCAGCGAAAGGCGATTAGCCGTGCAGTACGTGTCTGCTTACAAAGTTTTCCTTTCGTTTAACCGTTGCCTCCCGCAAACTTCTCCGTGCGTCGGTGCGCGGAAGGGGAGCAGTGTGAGAGGCTTGCGGCGTTGGTTGGCGCCTCCGCGTGCCGTGCATGCATGCCTGCATACACACACGCACATACCCGGCGAGTCAGGGTCACGCTCCTCACCCGCACTCCGGGAGGCCCGTCGAACCCGCTGCTCCGTCAATGTCACCTCCCACCACTGCGTCCTCTCGTCGCCGCGCCGGGCAGGGGGCGCATGGTGGCCCACACGCGTCTGTCGCACGCATGCGAGCGAACCCTCGCTGATATATGCGGTAACAAGGGGCGAAAGTGGGCCGACCTTCCTTTTGTTTTCACCGCGTCCGGCACGACGCTCACACGCGGGCATGCTAAGCCTGTAGCGCGTGTTGACGAACAGCTTCCTCATGCCATGTCGCACTTACGCGAAACGGTATGTCCCCGCTTGCGCAAGCTTGAACGACTTCAGCCGTTCGGTTGAACCCGGCAACGTTTCGCTCGTTAGCTGTCCAGAACGCAGGTCTTCTTCATTAGATTACGGGAAGAAGGAAAGGTCGAAAACAGCGACGAAATTCACGCCTGCTACTCGCAGAGTGAAGGTAATCCTTGCTCTGTGACTATACTTCGTGCATATAGTCAGTTGTCCCGCTATCTTCTGTCGGAAAAATGTCTCGTTCTGTGCGGGATCTGCCACGTAAGAGCCGTTCAACAACTGATTTGAACTCACCCTTATTGCGACCTATACTTCCGAAAACGCAACACCGGCGCCTCTCAGTTGACCTCGTGGTATTAAAAGCTATTGAATATGGATTTGGTTAAATTCTTCACCTTCCTGTGTACCTATTGCAAATTTCTTCAATCAATGAAGGGTTCTGGTAATGAGAGAAATCCGGTCTACCGAAGATTTGTCGGATGCTTAGCGGGAAAAAGAATGCCGCGTTCACCACAAGGTCGGAGAGTTTTATTACCTGCAGTGGTCTCAGAAAGCTATGTACAGGTGCCGTACCGAATGACAGGCTCATTTCTCTTCATTTTGTTCCTGCGCATTGGTTACAAGGTATCATAAATACCCTGGCTGTGGCAGTGTCCGGCAACATAATTATGGTGATACCTCCGATGTTCCGTGGCGTTACATTCACATGCGGTGATAGTTGCACAGGCCAATGTAGCTAAAGGCACGTCGTTTTAACTTGCACAACAAGTAGCTCAAGTCAATTCAAATTTTTGAAACCGGTGAAAAACTTAAGAAGAAAAGGGGGAACAGAAAATGAAAAACGACACATATATATGGTGATTTCATAGTGATATATGATGATTTCATAGTATTTTTAACCCAACAGAGGCTAGGAAAAAACTGTCGCTGCTGCGGAAAATTAATCGGCGTAACTTTATTGTTAAACCATGGAGGGCATGTAGTAAGGATATATAGGTGCCACGGAGATGCGGCAGTGAGGCGATCGCATCCCTTTTCTTTCAATGCGATATCATCAGGAAGGCCACAAAGGCGACAACTGTCCGGCGTGTGTGTGACGCCTCCACCCACTGGGGGGTGTTCAGGAACATTTGCCTCTCTCCATCCGCCACCTCTCAGCCGTCCCCCTGACCTCTTGCCCCTCTCCACCTGTAGGGGAGAGGAGGGAGACCTCGCACGAAGAATGACTCGGCAAAAATTAAAGCGACTAAGAAATGACTCGGACAGCATATGGCTTACGTGCAAAGTATGCAGCCTACCGAAGAGCTATCTGTGCAAAAATGAAGCTTTCGGGAGCTATTCCTTTTAGGACTGCTCGGAAAGAGCAACCTGTGTCACAAGTCCTACCGGTGGCGGTGTTTGAAACGGCCACTTACCAGTGCAGTGTTGCATCGCTTAACCGCTGCACTGCGCTGGCAGCGGTATGAGGACTCGCCGCGATCTACGAATGTGACACATGTTGCCTAGTTGCGTAGTCGGAACTGGAATAGATTGAGAAGTGCAGTAGATTGGATAGGAAAAGACAATGGACTCAGAATTGAAATATAATCATAATCGCCGAGTTAAACATGAATACTATCGCATTTAATCCGCACTAATCCGATTGATCGCCCCCAATTTTTTGTTTTGAATTTCAGGCCTAAACGCCCATTCGCCTTTCTTTTAAAGAAAAAAGGGGGAGGGAAGGGAATCATTATTCAAGAGTAGCTTGTTCTGTAAAATCTCGCTGCATTTACGCCGAGGTGCCCATCATCAAAGTCAACTCTGGATACACCTAATTATACGAAATCGTAAACGCGCATCGCGCCGCATGACAATTTCATGAAAGGTGACTTCCCCGCAAGGCAAGGAGGCTTTGGTAAACGCGCGTTCCAGGCGCGTTCATCTCCTTAGCATGTTTTTAACTAGCGGGCAGGAAAACCGCTACCGGGTCTGGCGAATCGAGGTACAGCCTTGTTAAGAAATCTTCAGGCCACAGTACTTTTGAACTGCTTAGTGGGGCACTTACGGCACCTGCGAAGCTTTAAATGTTTTGAAGGACGGAGATACGTCTACGAAGATTTTGAGCGTCAGTGTGGCCCGCAAGCACCTTAAAACAGAACTCGGAAGCAGGCTCTGTGGCCCAAAGAATTTTGAATAAGGCTGTATGTTCGTGGGTCAACGCTGTCCTTACGTCTCTGCGGAATTTTGCCCTTGCGAGTAATCTCCGTTTTGTCCCTTCTGCTCAAATGCGAAAAATGTGAGGAAGAAACGTCTACTTGCGCCTTAGTGCTCGCGGGCCGAGGCGGGTCCCGTAAGCCCTGCTGATGCGATTAAGAGAACGCGGATTTGTTCCGGGACGAAACGACGGCTCCATTTCTTTTCCAATACTCGTCTCTCTGCGGCTTGCACTCTGGGCTGTGATTTCTTCTCCCACAGCGGCCCTCCTGTCGTTTTCCTTCGCCCTCATCTATTATTGACTTCATCCGTTAGAAAACCGTTGACACGTTCCTTTTATCCCCCCCTGAATGATTAATGAACGGAGAGCCTTACACGTGAGCCTCCTTTGCCGTGGTGTTTAACACCGTCTGTGCGATCCATTAGACGCGAGCTCAACGAGCCTTTTTTTTTTTTCGTGGTTGTATCTTTTTCTTTGTCTCTCTTAATTTTTGTCTCTCTTTCTCCCAAAGCTTGCTATAGTCGTAATTGGATTTGTCAAGCGCTAATTTCGCGTGGGAATCAAAGTTCGTTGCTATTCAGCGCTGGTTTACATTGCGAAAGATTCTGCTTTTGGCATTTCTCTCGGCTTCCTGTCGGAGAAACCGCGGGTACAAAAAGGTGTATATTGGGCAAAAGTAACGTTCTTAATCTTCCCCTTATTACCTTTAACTTTTGGTCTCGGAAACGACTTTGGTATAGTTAGGTAAACAGAAAGAACCGAGTATGCAGATCTTCTTAGCTGCCTAAGGTGGATTATCTTGGCCATTGTAAAATATTTGCGCGTTCTACGCAACAGATTCAATTAAGAATGTGCATCGGCGAAACTCAGAAGGGCTGGCGGTATCATTAACTTTCATTGTAAATTTTTACTTTTAAGCGTTTCATTCCACCACGATTTATTTGTGAACTGTCGCCGCCTGCACTAATAGGCGTTTCAAAAGCAGTCTAGACAGGCATTAAGAGCGTTTCGGTGTTGTGATCTAATACCCCTGTCACACGGCCAGTGTCAATCACCCTCGAGTCGAGGGTCTTCGAGATTCTCAATCGCCATCGAACTCGCCGCTGCTACACGGCAAATCTCAATGGCCATTGAAATGGTTCTCGTGTCTTACGCCACGGAAGTGTGGCGCCACAATCACTACTTTGGATTTTGCAAAAATAACAAAAATATTGGTAAATGTATACTAAATGCTGAAATACAGGCATACGCGAAAGTCGTTCAAAACGCTTTTAATTGCACGTACGCGACGGACATATGCATAGACTGCTGTAGCCACTCTAATACAAGACGAGCCAAAACCAAACCAGTCCAACTGCGTCGGAGAGCTGCTTCGTCAGGCTTAAGACCTGGGAAATCGCCATGATATCTGAAAAACAAGAGCTATTTGCCTCTTGAAACTTTATGCGAAGGTAAGAATGGGCAAATCGAAGGCGAATACAACAGCTTAGAACACAATATTGCTTTGAGGGATTAGCGACGAAGCTGTTATCGCTGTGAAGCGGGCGGGCAGGGTGCCGCCACGTTGTCAACGTTAAGCACGCAAGCAACGCAAAGACTGCAACGGAAAATTAATGCGCTTAATCCACTTAAAATCAGTCTAATATAATTTTAAAATAGTTTTACAGGCTGCTTGCATTATATTTTATGCGAATAATGTTTGTTCATGCTTTTGCACCGTGAATGTGTCGTGTACAAAAGCGCGCTTGGCGCCGCTCGAAGTAACGCTAGCAACCTTGGGCAGCGCTCGAAGGCCCTCGAAATCTCGATGGAGTTCTGCGCTACTCCGTTGACTCGATAGGCTATTGACTCGATCGCCATTGAAACTGCCCGTGTGGCAGCGCTCGATCGCCTTTGAGTCGATAGACGATCGGTTCGAGGGCCCTCGAAATGCCCGTGTGACAGGGGTATAAAATAAATGCGGATAGGAAAGAATGCCGCCGTAAAAGAACACGCAGGAGCCAATGCGCTGTTAAAAGCACTTAAAATAAGAGAAAAATAGAATGAAACCCATTTACAGTAACTCCTTACACATAGTGAACTGATGTGGCACTCTAAACTGAGTTCCTGCAGATGCCCGTTGTGCGGCGCTGTTTATCGGTCCTCTGTCCAGGGGCATATTTAAGGGGGGGGGGGGGGGGTAGTTGCACCTCTTCTCCTCCTGTACATGGTGACACAACTCCGATGCAACAGTCCGTATAACCTGAAAAACCCTTCAAGCACCGGTGGCCTCTGCGATACGTGCTCCATGCACGGCACCATGTCGGAGCACCTTCGGGGCCTCAATGCAAGCTTTAGGCGTTTGCGACTGGCATGCCGTGACAAGTGGCGGTGTAGCGAACAGAGAATCCGCGTACCTTTACGGGCTTTTTATTATGGAACCGTGACTGCTTGTAATGGCCCACTCCGTACGCCAATTATTCGAGTGTAAATTGGCAATAATTTTACGATCACTGGCTTCATTAGACATACGTTCTCCCTATTTCAATAAACTGTGACCGTACGTACCGGATGAAAGCTGCTACATTCCCGCGTAATGTCACATATGTATGTCGCGTGAATTAGGGGCTGATGCCAAGTTGTGCAGCCCGGCGACTTGCGAAAAGGAGTGCGCCCCAAGCTTTGGATTAAAGGGGGCTCGCAGGCCAATTCGGTCGGATGAAGTTTATATATATATATATATATATATATATATATATATATATATATATATATATATATATATATATATATATATATATATATATATATATATATATATATATATATATATATATATATCGCTTGCTTTAGTTGCCGCAATCCGCACTCATTTAAGAGATTCCAGACCGAGTAAACACGCGCCGAAAATTGACGCTGGCATGGCTGTTTGTGAGCACTTGTACTCTGAAAGATGCGAGTGCAGTGGAACGAGGGAGCTTTAAGCTCAGTAGAGAGAGAGAGAGAAAAGAGAGAGAGAGAGAGAGAGAGAGAGAGAGAGAGAGAGAGAGAGAGAGAGAGAGAGAGAGAGAGAGTGAGCTATAAGGTATGCCTAGAAGCAAGCCTAATGCAGAAAGATGTTAAACGCCTGGGAAAAGGCATTTAGCTTCAGGGACTGAAACTTGAAGCCAAGCCTCGATGATGTAGAAAGTTTAGCCTGCCAATGCAACAACTATATGAACTGCTTTTCTGCGCGCTACGCATAAAAGTGCAGTTCCGCTCATAAGAACGGTAGCTTTCTGCTGCCACACGAAGTTCTCGGGTTCAATACCCGGTTTTAAAGCATACTATTTTTTTTTCTCTTTCCTTTTCAGGCTCGATTTCCTTTCTTTTTTTTTTCCTGCGCTGCTCTTTATTTCACGAAGCAATAAAGCGAAACCGAGCCAATTTTCTCCCTTCTGCATTGTGCACCTTGTAGCCCTGCAGGGTTAAATTAATCATGTATTACCAGCATCGGTGTTGGCCTATTGCGCGTCTAATTCGCCGTCGAGTACGAAAAAGCGGTGCTAGGTCGCCGATATGTGACTCCCAGTACGGCACGGGAATGCAGTGCATGCTTAAAGTCCATTCCCAACGGGTTGTTATGGTGCGCGACGGCGCAATGCGCGATCGGGCTCCGGGTACTGCGTTAACGGAAACGGCATACACAGTGTACACGATATGCTAAGGGTGTCTGATGGTTCTCGCGCTCGTGCTCATGAATGCGCCAACGTGAGTTCCAAAGGTTCAGAAGGTTTGAAAGTGGACTGAAGTGTGCTTCGCGCTAACTCTGAAAACCCACACTTCTTCGGTCCTCGACCTCAATGCGTGGAGAGGTAATAACAAGTAAATTTCGACCTGAAGGACGAGAACATGTACAGATTTGGCAAAAAATAATACGGAGCACACTCGGGCGTTTCAACTTTACTCACGTGTTCCGTGGAACGTATGAGGTATCTTAGGTTTATACACGAGCGCATCAGCGGCATTTTGTAGTATATATGTGTAAAGTACCTCCTAATTTTCTCCGCGTAAGGCATGAGAGGCCCCTTATCGCCGAAGCCTGCTCAATATTATTATGGCCGCCTTGTACCTTTAGCTATAGGGCAGGCGACTGAGCTGAAACATGCGAGAAGGTCGGTCATCATGACAGTTCTAACAGAAGATAAGCTATGGAGACACTTCACTGCATCACGCACGGGAATGCGTTAGCATTAGAATCAGCGAATTCTACGACAGACCACAACGCCGTTCTTTTTTTTCGTGATGAGGCTTCTATGATAAGCAAAGCCGAAAGTTGGGCGAGTTGGATAACATTCATGGTGAAAAAATAGCGCTTGTCTGCGTCGTTCTCTTTCCGTCCCTCGTGTTCCTTTTGCGCTATTTTTTTTCATCATGAAGGCTTCTAATGACGTCACATTAAAGTGAAAAAGCGGTGCACGATCCCGCGCGAGTCAGCACGTCCGCGTAAGCGTCCACCACGCATACTCAATCTGCCCAGTGCATGGGGAACGAGCGCGCGCGAATGAGGCACTTGTTGCGCGGCCGCGATCTCGGGGCGTACATACACGAATAAGGCGCACAGGCCGACGTGCGAGACAATGGAGCCGGGCAGAATGAAGAGCGTCAGAACAGGTGAGAAAAGAGTGGATGAACTCTGCGCAGGTAAGCCAGATGAAGACCACCTCAATAGACACTGCGCTTAATCCAAGATGGCCGCCACTGGCGCCGCTCCTCATTAGAGGCAGCGCGGCCCGCTATCGACCGCGGCCAGCGCAGTTTTCGCGAGAGCTATACGCTGGTGCTGGCCGCCGGGATATTAAGCTGCTGGGCCGCCAAGCCGAAGAGGAGAGAGGGCAGGGAAGGGCCACAGCTGAGTCCCGTTGTATTGGAACTCAGCGACCTGCTCTGAACGGAACTCTATATTTACTCTCTTTTCTCTCTCTCTCTCTCTCTCTCTCTTGACGAAGGTTGCGTATTGAGCCTTCGTTCAAGTTTGTGCGGCTGGTATTGCGGCGATGTTGCCACCACTGGCGAATTCTCTCCTCACGCCTTCCCTGCGACATCCTTTGACGGTTTGTTTCACTTCCAACTTCCCACAAGGTCAAAACCACGTATATTACCTGGCCATGCTTTGTGAGGTTAAACAGCTATGCAAAGGTGACGAGAATTTGCGCTACGATGACAAGATTTAAAACATCAGTTGTGGGTGCTCGCGTGTGCGTGCGCGCGCGCGTGTGTGTGTGTGTGTGCGCGCGTGCGTTTGCGTGTGTGTGCGTGCGTGCGCGTGCGTGTGTGCGTGCGTGTGTGCGTGCGTGTGTGCGTGCGTGTGTGTGCGCGCACGCGTGTGTGCGCGCGTTTGCATGTGTGTGCGTGTGTGTGTGCGTGCGCGTGTGTGCGCATGTGTGCGTGCGTGTGTGTGTGTGTGTGTGCGTGTGTGTTAGCTTCTCCGTTTTTTGCTTCTTTTCACCTTTTCTTTTATGAAAACCGATTCCGTAAATACGGTCCAGACGGACGACACTTTCCTATCGCACTAACGTCGTATGCTTTGTGCTGTTCGGGTTTCTCGTACCTCCTACGCGATTCCGTGGCGACCTTTCACGAAAAAAAAGGTAGGCCAGTTACGCCACACTTCTAAGGCCGTTAGACAGTGGTGCATGTGGACTGAAGCTTTTCATGCAGTTAATAGCGACAAATGCTAAAAATTACTTCTTGGTTTTTGATGAACAACCGTTCTTTGTTTCGCGTGCTTGAGACGATACATTTGGGTAGTGGCTGGAACATTGCGTCTAGGCACGCGAGTCGTTTAACTTCTTCGTGCGACCATTTTACCAGCACGCCTTGCCGCTGCGTGGCTGCATCTCTATATTCCAGATATGCACAGTGTCTGTTCGTGATAATCTAGCTACCCTCGAGAGGTAACCTCAGTCACTTCAGTCCAGAGTTTGGCTGAATTCAGGACCAGTATTCGGAACCGCCACTCTGTTGAAGTACCTCCAGCGTGGTTAACGTGAGGTGTGCTTTGCCACACAACACAGTGAGAATCGGAATTAGCGCGCAGGAAAGCCGATTTCCGGGATGAGGAAAAGCCATAGTTTAGTAGTGAATACAGCTTGATTTAATCGGCTGAGACAACGCTCTACGTTCCTTGGGACATTTAAAGGATTTCCGTAAAATCACGACGTTTTGCAACTTATCAACGCCGTTCATCAGGATTTTAATTAGTGGTCGTGCGATATAAGACCTGGTAGTTCTCGGTTCGCGCGTTAGTAGAATGCGAGTGTTTAAAAACGTTTATGTGGCCACGCTGTCTGTCAAGAGCTTTAGCACAGAGGAGACTATTATTGTGGACGTATACCGGATGCCTGCTGCACATGCGCTGCAGGCATCCTGTACTTTCTACATGGCTACGCAACTGTCACTCTAAGTGTGCAACAGGCATACGTTAATCCGGTATACGTCTAAACTGATACGTCTGCTCTGTGCTAAAACACTCTACTGTTCGAGAATATTTGCACTGGGCAAGCATTCTTGAACCACTTCAAGGCAGACTGCCTCAGCCACAAAACGTTGCATATTTTTTTGCTCTCAGTATAGCTTCGTGCGAAAGCTGTCATCAAAACTCGGGGAGTTTGCCAATGTGTTGGCGTTTTTATGGAGGAATAACGGTAAGGCGCCCGTGTGCTGTGCGATGTCAGTGCACGTTAAAGATCCTCAGGTGGTCGAAATTGTTCCGGATCCCTCCACTACGACACCTCTTTCTTCCCTTCTTCTTTCCCTCCCTCCTTTATCGCGGTTCAGGTGTCCAACGATATATGAGACAGATACTGCGCCATTTCCTTTCCCATAAAAACGAATTATTATTATTATTATTATTATTATTATTATTATTATTATTATTATTATTATTATTATTATTATTATTATTATTATTATTATTGGCACTACAATTTTCGAAGAAACCTGGTTGCGAAATTCTGTGTATTTTACTGAGCCAAAAAAAATGATGGCTGATGACGTTTAATTTCTTGGCATTAGGAAAATCCGTAACCGGACAAGAAAACGAAGTACTGACAGTACCCAGGTGCTTCCCATTTTTCTGTTTTCGCTAAAATTCAGCTTATTTAAAGTTATACTCTGCAGAAAGGGAACGAAGAGTTTGTTAGCGTTCAGTTCTTCGGTGATGAGAAGGGTTCTGATGAAAGTACTCCGTGGAGTGGGACCACGGAGGCACGAAGGCCCATGAAAAAAAAAAAAAAACATGTTGGGAATAGGACGCTTCGCTGTGAACATTTCTTCGACGTGCAATACAAGCACGGAAAAGGGGAGAGCTGAGAGGCAGCGCAATGATGAACTTGTTGCAATGAAGTCGAAGCTTCG